>NW_013665789.1:148939-160186 GCF_000517525.1 Limulus polyphemus | reverse complement strand
TAAAGTGACTGTCGAAATTCTGCGTATTTTAAAGTTGTATCGAGAAAACATAAACTAGTTTTATTTAAGAAAGGACTTGTATCGCTGAAGTTCCTCGGAAAGAACTTATACCGGAAATTAATAAACAAACAGAGACGTAACAGTATGTTTATTTATTTATTGATGTATATATTATATTATATTTATTATATTATTATTCATTTATTCTCATCACTCGAGTATGTATTCGTAATATTTATATATTTATTATATTATTTATGTACTTTGTAGGCCAAGTCTATTCATTTATTGTCAATTTATTCATTTTTATAACTATTTTTTATAGGTGTTTCCATATTTTTATTATTATTATTTAATGAAGGAAAATGCAAGGAAGCAAAATAGAGCATATGAATTAAAAACAAATAATGTAGGTCGCCAGATGAAATATTCCTTTTTTACTTTCTTTTCTGGTAGAACTAGGAGATGATGGCTATATAAGTCCAGAGAACTGTAGCTGTCCGAGAGACTTATACGCTGTTACGATATCCCTCCTCCATGCTCATCACAACATATCATTCCCCAACAAAGAATGCCAATGGATCAAGAGGGAGAGCAAACAAGAAACAATGTGATGCGGCCTTGACATATTTGAATTAAATTAAAAAGAGCCTTAGGCTCTGAAGACTTGCATGATCAAACGTAACTGCTTTTCACGATAAAATGATTCTACAAAAAAAATGAAAAACATTAGCAAAAAAATATGAATAAATAAATAAAAATCAGCAAATTCAATCAACATTTCTACACTTGAAGTCAATATAGTTAATTTAAATCCCCAATATTTGTAAAGAAGAAGACAAAAAATAGAAGATGGATGGTTCGATGGCCGAACGGACAGACGAGGGACGCTGTACCACGATAATAGGTACTCTGGACCATGTGACAGTGGGCACAATAAATAACAAATTGAATCAGACTATTCTATTACAGAGCCTATCATTAATATTTTTTTCTTATTACAGGACCATTGATAAAATATACCCTTTCAGAAATTTTAAGTCTTAACAAGACCAGCTGATCATGCGCATATCAGTTGGTACCTCCAGGATCTCACATAAGGCGATAGTTTCAAGGGACTTGCGTGGTATTTTTCCTCTGAACCAGAGGTTTCAGACTTGCCAGCGCCAACTGTTGAAGATATTCTGACAAGAGAGGAGTATACAAAAGCCGAGAACCCAGTATATTTTCCCAAAATATTTAGTTTTCCATAAGACAGCGTCAAGATAACGAAGTGAAGACTCGGGGTTAGAGAATGAATCACGTGTGGTCTCTATATCGGCTCACATCACAGCTTCAAACTTTGATCTAGTAATAAAGGCTGTTAACTTTCGTCGGCGTCCCAGGAAGTCAATGTTGAAAACGATTTTAGGATCATACGACATCGAAGGAATTCAGCAGGAAAAAGCCGCTATATCTACTTATAAAGAAGTCACTAACCAGAAAGGTCAAGAGAGTGGTTTATGGCTACATCCGTCTGAAGCTTTGGGTGGATCACCTGATAATATTGTAAATGCTACCACCATTATAGAAGTGAAATGTCCCTACAGCGCCCGCATCGCGCCGTTACTTAATCTTCTGGAGAAAAGATATTTCTTGAGAAGAGATCCAAAAAACGAGAGCATACTACAGCTGAACATCAGTGATCTTCCCGGGTATAAATATTACCACCAGGTCCAAGAAAATGGTCACTGACTAATAGAGATGTGTATAACTAGCCAAACGTACGTGTTTCAAGTCCACCGAGATTCCGCTTGGGTGGAAAATATCCCAGGACTGCTTGATTTTTTCCCAAAGTGTTCTTGCCTGTGTTTTTGAACGGCGGGATTGATTAGCGTTTATTGTAAACAACAAATAAGATTAGAAGTGTTTATGCCTACTTCGTTTGTGTTAGCTAGGTTACCTAGGTGTGATTGTACAAAATATAATATGTACGTATACTAAAATGTATGAACCTATTCACAAATAATATTTTTCATGTTTACACGCCAATGAACACTCGATTGCGAAACCGATAATAACTTTTATTGATCATGATTTGACACTTCTTATTTATTGACAACGATAATAATTAAACATTTGTGTATCCAAAGCTATCCAATACTCGATTGAGAATACGAACAAAGCCAGGTTTGCACTTGTATACTCTATAAAGAACGTTGATCATCTATACAAATTGTAAAGGTCTCTGCAACAGATACAGACTGGAACAGACAGATACTGCACACATGTAATATGTTAAACATTTAGTTACATGTATCGCATTTATCAAGTCAGTAACCATGCAACAGGTATTTGGATTTGTTGAACACATTTCTTTGGTTAGAGGATTTTGAAAATTAACTAACATTGCAGTAACTTGAAATATTTTACTAGCAAATGGTCAATGGTGATGAGGAAGATGGTCCAGAGTTGAAAAGTTTTCATCAGTTGGATAGCCCTCTAGCGACAGTGATTTCAGCCTGGGTCCTGGCAAATTGACCTTTGTTTAAAAATGGTTGGAGATTCAGAGATACGTGTGGAGCCATGAGATCTTGTATGAAGAATCCTTTATCTGTGATCATAAGGTTTATGTGATGACACCAAAAGTTGTTTTGGTTTTAATAACGGATTTTCCATAATTCAGCTACGCAGATTTCGAAAATAATGTTATTATTTTTTTTCTATCACGTAAGGATTTTTTACAAATCGGAAAAATACTCTTACTTAGACCAAATTATTATTTCGTTTACTACAATGAACATTTGTTATTATTATGTTTATTAACAAAAATACAAACAAACAGAAGAAAAGGGAAGAACATCAATGTCAAACGAATATGCATCTTCATTCATCCTGATTTTGTTTTGTGAAATCTACGTCTTTTAGTCTCAAACTACGTGTTGTGGTCTTGCTTTTATGTATTGCGTCATAACGTTTTGTGAAAAATCTGTATATAATGGAGAAAAATGGATATCATTTTCGGACTCAGCGTACAGGAATTACTGTACAAATTTCAAGACAATAAACTATCGCAGGCCTGTATTATTTTCGTATAGTTTAAGTATACGAATATAAGTACAGTATATACACCAATTCTTGTTAATAGATACGACTTTTTTTTTTAACTTGTGATATAAATATAAGTCAAGTTATTTAAAGTAGAAACAAAGTAAGCGATGACTAAAAAGATCGATGTAAAAAGAGGAAAAAGAATATAATCTAAGATTACAAAAAAAAGACGTTTCGAAGCAGTTTGTAAATCAGTATTAAAACAACTGCATGGTATAAACAATAGATTTACAACCTAATTAAAAGAACAAAAACACAGTACCGGCTCCAGCTTTTCCTAAGTGTGTGTTTGGTTGTTAATGGAGTCAAATCTAAAATGTATCTAAAATTAGATAAATAGACGGCATTAGCTTGGGGAAACCCATGACACTTCAAAGGGCCCTTGCCCGACCCCAGCTAGCGTTGGTCCTGCAAAAACATGGTCTGGGATATGTATTCAAGATTTATCTTACCATGCAAACAAGAAACTGACTCTAAGCAAATATTTTACCATATATTTATTAGGTATATAACCACAAGGACAATATACAACGATAATTTACACGTATAACACACTGAAGACACTCATTTGATTTACTCAAAGCAGGCTGTACACGTACACGCAAAATGATGTAGCATCAGACTATTTCATCAGCTCAAAACACATTTAAAACCCTAGTAAGTTAGATTAGTTTGAATAGAGCCTGAAAAACTTATATATACAGAAATATGCGTACGTTATAATTAACCAGAAATCTGAACGCAGATTAATAAAAACTCTTAATGCATTTAAACTTCAAAATGTAAAAAGTTACATCTAATGTCACATAAAGTTCACAAGACAACTATTAACGTAAAAATGTCCTTCAACAATTTCTACCATGCTAACTTAGATACGCACAGGCTTGCTAAAGACTTTGCAAAGATACTTATGATAAACCATAAGCGGGTTTTTAGGTTGGTTGATTGTTTGGTTTGGAATTAAACACACAGCTACACAATGGGCTATCTGTGCTCTGCCCACCACGGGTATTTAAACCCGGTTTCTAGCATTTCCACTGGGGGCAGGATTTTTAAGAATAAATTTTACGAGCAGATCAAAACACCAAGTTCTGCTTTAAGAGATTTACTTTAAGAATAGTTATCTTTGTGATCTGTCAGGGATGGATCCAAAGGGGGAAGGTGAGAGTGCTTTAACTCCCCTTTCCGATGAACTAACAAAGAACAATGAAAAAAACGAATTGGATTTATGGAAACTCTCCCTTATAAAACGTTTTGGATCCGCTTCTGCATGCGCAACATCATTCAATATCTCACTGATCATAAATAGCATAAAATACGTACATGTAAACGAAATTCCAAGCATTCAGTACTTCTAATTCTAGAGTGGATTTTCATGATGAGATATGGATTTTATACAAAATTGAGAATCTTTAAAATCTTATCTTTTTACTGGCTTGTTTACAATAGAATCAATATTCCTTTTGTAAGAGTAGTGTACTCTAATTTAAATGTACAACTCCGGAGACTTATTTTATTTCTGGATTGTATGGCTCCGCATCAGTCAGTTGTCATACAGTTTGCAACCAAAGAAGATAGCAGAAATCATTATTTTATTTCTAATTCACTGATGACACTCTGTCTTGTGCGTGTGCCTAATAGTTTACTATTGGAGTAACTTTCTTAAAACATTTGGTCTTTCACATGCCCAAACAGTAATTATCATTGGGCCTAATATTTGTTAGTCATGCAGGAGACACGTCAGAAAAAGTGATTAACACTCCACGACGACGCTAGAACATATAAAGTTTCCATGTTCAGCACTTATACATGTCACACAGCAATTTCTCCATTGGGGTGTTACCAATCGTCCTCTGGAAGAACAAGGTTTCTATTCTGTCTGCTGGAACATATCTTAACGAGGGCAACATCAGCAGTAGTCTTCCGAATCTGAAAACATGATGTATAACGTTTATTGTAAAACATTCTAAAATTTTGCATAAACAGCTTCAAACTAACAAATCTGTGCATTCATCTTAATAGCTTCAGAAAGCTATGGTTTATTGGGTGATATGGAATCGAAAGATGTAATTTGTTTAGGTATTTGTTTGTTTGTTGAATCTCGCGCAAAGCTACTTGAGGGCTATTTGCGTTAGCCGTCCATAACTTAGAAGTAATAGGCAGCTAGTCAACATCACCCGCCTCAAACCCCTGGGTTACTCTTTACCAATGAATAGTTAGCTTGAACGTCACATTGTAACGCCCCCACGGTTGAAAGTGCGAGTATGTTCAGTGACTGGATTCGAACCTTCGACTCATAAATTGCGAATTGAACCTAACCACCAGACCATGTCAGGCCTCAGGCTGTAATAAAAAATGATGCAAATACATATAAGATGTTCGAAACTGAGTTGTAGTATTTTACACCTGTGAAAAGCTAGTACATAAAGGTAAACGTGAAACTCCGACTTTCCAACAAGCTATACACTCCTCGTACTATCAAATCTCAATATTTTTACAGAAGCATTAAAATCGACAAGTATTTCTCTGACTATTATGTATATTATTTGAAACAAATAAATATAAAGAGATAAGAATGAAATTTTTATTTAATGCTTTATGGTTATAAGTATTTGAGAAGCATGTAAGTGATCAATAAAATGTTTCTCTAAAATAGAAGGATTTACGCTCTACATATCGAAAATAGTATGCTTCTGGCCTATTTTTTAATCTACACGTATCAAGAAATTTGTTAATGTTTATCCGGAAGGAAGTTAAAATAACGTGATGGGGGTAGGAAAACTGAGATAGTGAATTTTTGTCTTGGAGGAAGCAGGATACCACGCGCTTTGGTGCGTGGCTGAGGCCGAAACGTCCAAATCTGTGATAGGAACTGCAGGGGATGTGCGAGGAGCGTCCCTCAAGAAAAGTTTTTATTTTTGGTGCTTTTTCCTGCTATTTGGTGCATTTAAGGATTTTAGAGCTTTCAATCCTATATTCGTTGTAATTACTAATCAACGGAAGAAAAGTCTCACAAAACGAAAGAGTGGAAGGTGGCGACTAAATGCGGGAATATGGTTTGTCTATGGACAAGACCTTTGTATGGAACTTTCTCCAGCGTTTAGGAAGTAATCTTGAGTCATATATAACAATCGACTTGGAGAAGAATGAGTTAGTCATTAATCAGTTAATGAATAATCAGTGCATAATTTAGTCAGTCACCTGGTCACCTACTTAATTCAATGCAGTGAAATATTGAGTTTCTACTTTGAAGATGAAATACAAATACGATACGAAATTAGCAAGTGAGTGGAATTTCTGTCAGGCACGGTTTATCTGTAAAGTTATGCCTTTCCATAGAACTTGAAGTTCAGAAACAAAATGTTTGTTATCGTTAAGTGAATTTATCCTTGTTGTTTTTATCGAATTATTCACAAATTTGATCAACAATGGAAACCATTATAACATTATAAGTAACTAAGTAGGGTTTTGTTCTCGCAAAATCTTTACAGGTTGAGTGTGGACTTGACTAAGCAAAAATATTGTACAGAACTTTCACCTGGATTCTTTTAGAATTTACAGACGATAGCCCAAACGTGTTAAGAAGTAAAAGTTGGTGATTTAATGGAAAATTAAAACACATTCAAATTGTGGTGCATATAATTAAAGAGATTTTTTAGTCTTTTGTATAATCATTTATAACCCTGCCATTCTCAGGTAATTTCTTAAAGACTTTTCAACTATCGAATAACTTAGTATAGGTTATAAAAAATAAAACAGTTATTTATAATAACTCTGTTGGCAAGCTTCGTTACTTAGCATTAAAATTAATAACTTAAACTAAAGGTTACAACATTATAGTCTTACTTTTAATATTCTATAAAGACAAGTATACTTCATACATATACTTCGTTAGATAATAGGTCACACGTCCTCGTCTAATAGTTATAATTATAAAAAATTAATGAAATAATAAGCAAACATTTTACATTAAAGAGATTCATACAGAATACATTTACTTTCTGTCCCTCGTCGAAATATGATATAATTACTTACAATTTTGTAGCACAATTTACCTTATAATTAAAAGAAACTGAAATTGAAATATCAACAATTGTGCTATAATGGGACTGCATGCTGGGTAATTAATCATCAGCTTTGATTAAAATTTAATAGAAGCCGCCACATGCATTGAATATGGTAGGGAAGCAAAAAGTAATAAACAAATTGCAAAAATATCAACATCTAAAATGATGTTGATAATTAATTTGATTTCAAGACCGAAAGTGTAGAATAAGAATACCGATGGAACTATGTACATACTGAAGACGAGATATTAATGAAGGAAAAGAAATATACCAGTAAAATGTTTTCACACTATGAAAATATATCTTGTTTAGTTCTCAACTGGTCCACCTGCAGTTGTGAAATATTTCCAAAAAAGTTACTGTATCAGTTGTTGCACAGAATTAGAGTTATATGAAACAAAAATGCACATTGACACAGGCGAGTTAGAATCAATTGCTGAGTTGTGTCATGGCTTTGAAGCCTTATTCTATTTTGTTCACAAAGCTCCAACTACAATGACAAGCTCCATCTAGCTGAGCCATTCACAATTAGCTAAACTTATTAACGACAACTCTATCTTCCAATGGGATCATGGATTATTAATTTCATAAGATCAACTTGCTGGCCACCACTGCCCTGTAGACCGATGAAAAGGAATTATAAGAACTTATAATTGAAAGTAAGGATGAACGTACTAATATTTCACCATACTTGATCTTCTGTATCCAGAGTCGATTAGGCCTTTCGCCCAATACTAGAGCTTATCAGACCGGCTGAGATACGAAAGATATAGTAATGGACGAGACACTATTAATATCATCTATTACTTGAACAGAAGCTGTTTCGGTGTGAACTAAGTTAAATTAGTGAAATGTACTTTTATCAATTATATGTAAGTCATTATATATCAGAATTAAGAAGATACAGCCTAGATAGGCAACAAATAGCTAGAGGTACTAATACTCATGATTGTAGGCAAGTAATGTCAGACTTCTTAGATAAAATTCACGTTAAAGAATTAAATTATTTCACAAAACCTTTAGTGAATAAAATTATAATATGTGTGTTTTTTGCTGTGTCCACCGAGGGAAATCGAACTCCTGATTTTAGCGTTGAAATCCGTAGACTTACCCCTGTCCCAAAGGGAGACGAATAAAATTATAAAAATGTATAATTTAAGTGATGGAGTGGAGTAGTGATGTTTAAAAAACATATGTTCTGCACACAAGATAGCTTTGTTTAATAACCCATTTTTTAAATTTTAGCTCAACAACATAATGTAAAATTCTATCCTTTATAAGTTCCATGGAAACTTGAGGTCTCTATATAAATTCATAAACCAACTTCCGAGCTAGCATTTTAGCATTTTTGGCCACGTTTATAAACCACCCCACAATGTTTTATTACAATTTAATTATGACTGAAGACCTAAGACATCAACACGTACTCTTTCGAGACTGAGGCGTTCTTTGAAGACCTGCGTATAATTTGCCTTTCTTTCCACCCTTCTTCTAATGACATATATATTGTTTTGTGACTAGGTTTTTCAGATGTTCAACAGGATGAACGACGTGTTGTTCAGCGCTATTTCACTTGTGAAATACTTTTAAATTGGGCTTGCTGTGGTTCCAACGGGATTTCTTAATCACAATTTAAAGGAATAGTGTTTTGGTTGTCTATTAATCAGTACAGTAAACCTATATGCTGTTTAAGACACTTAAAAGAAAAGAAGCCCAAGTTTTCGTGGTTTTCTATAAGCCAATAAAGTGGCAGTGATCATATAAATCTTATATCATATATAGTCATAACAGTTTCGTTTTTTTTTAGGTACAACTTTTCTCCCTTAGTATCAATGCAGCTTTCAACTTTACCTGCTAATGCAGGTTTGTGGTTGGAGTTATCCTTGGATCAAATAAATATTTTGGAAGCAATCTAGAACACGTCTGACGGTCGATCTAATTAGCTGGTCCGATAATTGACTGTTCTTCCTCACGTGGTATATATTTATCTTTCCACAACTCTTGAAAGTTGTTTGTCTATCTCTTTGTGCTGTGATAGACATGTCTTCTACTGTTCTAGCATTTAAATGTATAATTTCTGGGACAGTGTTGAGCCTGGTTTTGCCCATTATTTTTTCACGGCATGCTTTTCCATTTTTCTTTTCATCGGTATATACTTCATACCACTAGTGTAAGATTTCCATAACGTTCTTTGTTTATATGTGCGGTTTCTAATATCTGTTTATATTTTAATTCCACACATGCATTTTTATGAGGTAAGTTTCCATTAGAAGTATTGTAGGTAACGCTCACACTAGTTGGTCTATAGAATTTATATATATATATATAATGTAGAAATGAAAGAGTTTAGGTATGAAAGATTAATTGCACACAGTTTTTGTTAAATCCATTACAATAATAGGCTCAAGTTCCGCTTCTAATATAACTGGTTAACTGTACTTTAGGCTTAATTGCTAGTTATATAACGTAGACGCTTTTGGAGCACAACTTGTCTCAAGTGACTCGATGAATATTTAAGGAACACACAACTATTTCTCTGGATATCTAGTTTTCTTTACCACACACACAGGTCTCTTATATAAAGCATATTTGTCTGTCTGATGTCTTACGTCACAACTTGGGGTGAGGATCTGGCCGACCCAGTAGAAGAACACAAGTGGATCATCCAAAGATCAAGTTTAAATAAATAACCAATCGGACAAAATGTTTGAGTTTGGAAGCCTTTTCAATTTTTGCAACGTGGAGCCAACCTCAAATGAAAGTGATGTTTAATTTCGCGAATAGCAGATCGCCGTGGTGAAAGACGCACAAACTTGCATGGCGAATAATCCCCACGAACGACGTAACGTCATCCCCGTTACATTAATGAACTAAAAGTCGCGCGAGGTGTGGATGTATATGTTAGTATATATAATCATAATGTATGTAAATATATTTATAGATATAAAGTTGGGGAATGAAGAACTATTAATGTAAGGTTTTTAGTTCTGTTTAATATCATTTTGTGATTATTAAATGAAAGGGTGGAGCTTTAGAGTCTTGTAGAAATATATTGTGGTCTATTTCTACGATGAAATTAGTTTTGTCTTTTTATACATCTTATAAAAGAGTGAAGTATGGGAATCTTACATTGTAGAAATTTAGGGTCGTTTATTTCTACTGGTTGTATCTAAATATTAATAGTAACTGTCTTCCCACAACTGGCTGCAGACAATGAAAGGCAGTAAGTAGGTTTGTGTGTGTGTGTTTCTTATACCAAAGCCACATCGAGCTATCTACTGTGTCCACCGAGGTGAATCGAACCCCTAATTTTAGCATTGTAAATCCGAAGAATTACCACTGTCCCATCGGGGGACGAAGGGCAGTAGGAGTTGAAGCGTTGTGGGTTAAAACTCTCAACTCCTAACCCTTAACTGATTTTCCTTACTGATGAGTCTCGATCTTGTCTGGGGTGCTATGGCCACAGACATCATCAGTTATGAGTTTTAGTGATGACAACATTTCAATGGAAAAATTAATTTTGATTTTTGAGCCTCTTTGTAATATTTTTGATTTATATTAGTTTACCATTATTATTTTATAGTGCTGATTAAAAAATCGCCTATTTACAGTTAATGTATTTGATAGCCTCAGAACTATTGATTTATAAAATTTACAAGGAAATTCTGATGTGAGAAACTAGAACAATGTACTCACTCCAAAAGGCTTAGCTTAATGAATATTTACGTCACTCATAGACTAAGTCAAACATTGAAATGTTGTGATCGTGGCTGTGAGCTAAATTTGTCATACTCAGTTTAAAGAAATAACAATCAGCAAATAATTTGGAAGATGGAGGAAAGAGGATGGTAATATGGAAATTGTGTGAGAGTGAAAGTACGTGAGAAGAACGGATGCTACTTAAATCAAATGGAATTGTGCATTATAATTAGAAGAACACTAGTGAGCCAGTTACAAACTCCCCAAGCGTAAAATATTAGTGGTAGTGTTATTGTTTGTTTGTTTTGAATTTCGCGCAAAGCTACATGATGGCTATCTGCGCTAGCCGTCCCTAATTTAGCAGTGTAAGACTAGAGGGAAGTTAGCTAGT
>NW_013665789.1:147755-148488 GCF_000517525.1 Limulus polyphemus | reverse complement strand
CACGGTTGAAAGGACGAGCATGTTTGATGGGACAGGGATTCAAACCCGCGACCCGCAAATTACGAGTCGAGCTCCTTAACCACCTGGCCATGGGTAGTGTTATTCAAAGACTTATTTACATTGAGTACCTGGTGTTGATAATATAAATACGTCTAATAAAAACACTGATACAGAATAATTAATAATAATAATAAGGTATAAAATAAAAGTAGTTTTTCCCGGCCGGTTACATCCCTGTTGTCGGTGGTTCAGAATTAGGGACGTCACAACGCCACCCGACTTGAGCACTGACAAATGTGAGATGACAGGATTCTCAATATGGCATGCTACTATATAAAAGTAGCACGAAATACCTGACTGGATGCGTAGGATGTTGTGTCTTGACGTGCTGCTGGAGCATCAGATGTGCTTGATCTTGCAGAACTTCCACCTGGTGAGCGTCTTTTAAACCACGAGAATCTACAAATTAAAACAAAACATTCATAATAAACAAAATAAAAGGGACAGTTTGGTCCTTCAAGACTGTTCCTGTACACACATCTTCGATAAAAGTAAAAAAGTCTTTTTTTTCAGGAAATTATCATTATCTGCACCATTAGTCTATTGTTGTCGAATAAAATTTATTATTTAAGCTAATCACCCTGTTAGAAACTGTCTTAATAGAAGCCTAATCTGACTTTACCAAATCTTAAACGTGTGGGCTCTAGTTTTATTGTGCCTAGAATACAGCCTT
>NW_013665789.1:137475-146919 GCF_000517525.1 Limulus polyphemus | reverse complement strand
CAAGACTGTTCCTGTACACACATCTTCGATAAAAGTAAAAACTTAAACCCGTTTTTTTTCAGGAAATTATCATTATCTGCACCATTAGTCTATTGTTGTCGAATAAAATTTATTATTTAAGCTAATCACCCTGTTAGAAATATAAAACTGTCTTAATAGAAGCCTAATCTGACTTTACCAAATCTTAAACGTGTGGGCTCTAGTTTTATTGTGCCTAGAATACAGCCTTTATTCTATCGATCCCCCGAATAATTTTATAAACTTCAATGATATTACTTCTTATCTTTATTTTCCTCAATAGAAAATAAGTTAAGATATCTTAACCTATCCTCCACAAACTAATCCTTTCATTCCGGAATTCATCTTCCTGTGAATCCTCTCCAGTAAGTAAATATCCTCTCTAAGATAAGGAGAACAAAACTGCACACAGTATGCTAAGTGAGGCTAACTAGTGATTTGTGTACAGAGATTATATCTCTTCTGATTACAAATATACCCTAAAATTCTGTTAGCTTTGCTAATAGCAAAAATCCCTGCTCAATGACTTGAGTGACTTATCCACCACAAAGCCAAGATCTATTTCTTCAGTCACCTTAATCAAAGAGTTTCTATCTATATTAAACATGATACAAAATTATGATAGTTCAAATGCATCATCTTGCACTTCTTATAACTAAAGGCCATTTGCCAAATATCTTTCCAGTTAACCAGTTGATTCATTCTGTAGTATCCCAAGATCATCAAAACAGCTAAAAATACCAGAGAGTTTAATGTCATCAGCAAACTTTAATAATTATGCCCTAACCTTTGAGACACACCACCAATAATAAAGACCTAGTTTGACTGGATTCCATTAATAACAACTCTTTGCTTTCTCTCATGCAACCATACTAAAATCCAATTAACTTGTCTTTTCCCATTCCCCACTGATGTGATTTTCTCAGCTAATCTATTAAGGATGAGAGGAAGGTTATTTAAAAAATTACTAAAGTTATTTTAATTTAATTTACAAAACGCCTTTCACAAAATATGATTAGATACAATAGAAAGTTTAGAAATAGGTAAATAAAGAATAAAGAAATGAAAAATGCAGTTAATGCAAATCTACTCACGTAACAAGCAAGAGACGTTTTTAAAATTGGAAACTTATATTCTTAAAACAAATATCTAAGTTTATGTGAATCTTTAAAATAATTACAATTAATTGTGACCTAAGCGATGTTAGAGGTTTCATGTTTTTATAGAGTGGAGCAATACCAAGAAGTCTTTTTTTTTATGAACTAGCTCTGTTGTATAAACGTCTAACGCGTGCATGGCTGAATATCGGGCTCGTACGGGTCATGAAATTTCTGGAAAGTCAGACAAAAATAAAATATGTTTTCAAAACCTGGAATGTCGGGGAATTTTTATGAATCTTAGTTCTTGTAATGGATTGTCATGGTAAAAGTTACTGCAGAATATGCAAGTGAACAATAGTTCTAGTTGGTGGTGAAAATGTCATGGACATTAAAAAATAAATGATCATGGAAAGTCATGGAATTCGTTTTTGACCAAAGTGTATACGAACCCTGTGAGTAATCTGAAAATAAAAAACGTACACATACACTTAGTTTACATCACACAACCTGTTCTTTGAATAACTTCCCTTGATTGAGAAGTTATATAAACATTCTAAGCGACTGATCTCGTAGGATCAAATTTAATCCAGAACAAGAAGAAATTCATCGCTTTTCATTTACCTGTCTTGAAAAGAACTATTGCTTTCAAGCAAGCAAATTCTGCAGGATCTACTCCAATCGCTTTGAATCTTGACATCACTTCTTGCAGCGTGCGTAAATCCGCCAATGTTAGTGCTGCCTTCCCATTGGGCAAGCCTGCATGCACGTGCTCGCTGGACGTGAAAAGCGGGCTATGCTCGAGGGGCATGCACCACTGAATGGCACACAGAAGGAAAAGCTCCGCCCATGACTCTTCCAAGAGAATAACCTGTGGGACAGCAAATATCAAACATTTAGTTCTTAATGTTAGAAAAACACGTAGGTTCAAGAACAACATTTTCATCATTTTTTTTAAGCATTAGGAATAAAATTAAAATATTTTGGATCTTGCGGTAAAACATTTTACTGCTTTCATATATATCTTTAAAATAAACGTTTGGTGTATATACTAACAAACATACTGAATTATGTTGTTATTTTTTAAATCCGATTAGGAACAGATTATCTATATATCTATCTGTAATATATATATATATTATACACATCTGAAATCCATTAAACTTCACAAATTACTTCATTGATTAAATTTTGTTTCAAGAAGGACATATTTTTATCTAATGATATACAACCACGTTCTTTCGCTCTACAAAATTTGTTTATAGGTGAATCTAAATTCATATAATTTTGTATTGTGCGAAGTTAGAAATAAACTGAATTTAAAATTATAAGTATTATAATATTATAAAGTTATTTATAAAAAAAAGAGTATTATAAAAGACTTTTATACACACACGCGAGGTATTTATATATATTTCATTAAGTAAACACCACTTAACCTGATCTCGAAACGGTATGTTGGCAAATGAAGGAAGATTTTTGGCCCATTTTACTGCCACAAAGAGCAAACGTGCTGAAGTTTCGTATATCGTTTCTTGGCCAGGAGTCGGACACGTGTAGAGTGGAACGTCGCTGTACGAGGACGTAGTTGATGCTACCGTAGCTACGCTGAGGGCGCTGGGCCTGGTTGTTTCTTCTCTACGGTTTTCGGTCAAAGATTCGTCTGGTAAGAAATATTATCAAGCTGCAACTTAATAACACGTCAACTTTGGAACACTTGATTAACTTAAATTAAAATACAAGACAGAGTTGATCTGTACGCACCATTAACATGAAAAATGCCAAAGATTCTGAAAGGCAACGAATTCGGTTTTACACGTTTATGGAATTTCAAGCTAGATTCTAAAGAGTATACAAATAACTTCAATTAATTCAATGCAAATGTGGCCTGAAAGTGTTTCATTAGAAAAAACAACAACATATCTTCCAGAAAAACTCATACATTGTAAAAAATAAAATAAAATGGCGTTAATATTGGTACCTAACTCAGCTTTTGTACCTAAACTAGCCAGATTACTGTCACAAAGAGACTGTATGTAGAATATTATGAGTACTAGTTCGGTAATCAATCATTTAGGGTAGTGGAATAGCCCATCGTTTCAAGACTTAAATCTACGAATTATGTTAATTCGATATGAGCAAGCAACTACAATTCAAAACTCCCATTATGAACTATCTTCTAGTTTTGGACAGTTTAATCAACGTGTAGCCATAGAATTTTTTTAGTTGTAGAATCACAGTGAGTTAATCTACTGGACTAGTGACGACTATGTGCATAGGTTCTGTTTAACATTCTTTGGGTTTTACATTTCGTCCTGTTATGTCTGGTTTTTATGTCAGTATCCTTATTGTATGTTTCTATTATTTACAGAAAACAACAAAATACGTTCTTGTTGCTATCAAAGTGGATATTGAACTTGGTCCCAAGTTTGTTTGAAAAAACGGGCACGTCGTTAGAAGAATGATCACATAAAGCCATATTTTATCATTTTAAAGTTTTGTTACGTCATAATGAGATCAAACCAGTTTCAACATTAGTTTGCAATATACTTACGATTCTTATACAATGTCTCATTTTTTAAATTAATCGTTAATCATTTGCTTTAAAGATATTTCTAAAACTTGTAATTTGTGATAAAAAAGGTTACTTGAAATGATGAAATGGAAAGAAAATATTTTTTGACAGGTTTACACATTGGGTGATTTTTCGATCGCCTAAATAAGTTTTATTTATTGAGAGGAAATTTGTTTTCGTTCATTGACGTTGTATTTATGAAAATAGAAGATCCGCTTTCACTTCAAGACAGTGGGTCTATATAGGTTAAACAACTTATTATTTATATCTTCTTCATAAAATGTTTGAGCGTAATTTAAAAACAGCTAAAGACTAAACCGATATTCACGAATTTCAGTCATCAACGTATTTAATAACAAAATACATTGTGTAAAGTTTTGTTCTGAGAGTGTTTCATATGTAGGTACATAAGTCCCGTTTGTGAAACTATGAAAATAACCCTGTTTTGAATGTGAAAAATTCTTTAAATTAATTCAAAGCACAAACTATAAAGGTTTATAATAAAATTGCTGACATGAAATGTATCGAAATGATGAAATCGAGCTATTTCAGTTTATTATTTCTGCTTAGGGAAATAATCTTAGACTTCGCTATTTAATATTCTGCAACTTTGAGAGGTTTCAGTATACTTACATATAAAACGAGGTGATAATCATTTTGCTTTGAAATGTGATTTTTTCTATACGTTTAAAGCTTATAAATGTAGTGCTTTGTCAATAAAAGAAAAGATGGCTACGTCATCAATTTAGAAGCAAAACTCTGTGACATATGGATAAACGTGCGTATAACTTGACTCATAATTTCGCCGTAACTTAAAGTCGTAAGTTGTTTATGGTATGCGAAAGTCGTAATGTTTCATAACAGCTGGATTACAGTAACTTTTCTTTCTTTTCAACAAACCTGCTAATTTTTTTATTATTTTTTTACAATATCTTGATTAACCTATGGGCCAGTTGGTGAGTTGCACGAATTTTAAAGTTTGTTTTTGTTTTTTCCAGTGATAAAAATGGAAGTGTGTGTAAGTATTGAAGCAGACAGGTATTTAGATTCGTTACCATTCTTTCCCTTCTCACCCACAAGCCTACAACACTCACCGGAGACAGAGTGTGGGGTTATGCAGGATCCGGAGAGCGATGTAGTGAGAGTAGGAGGGAAAACTCCCACTGCCACTGTTGCTGCCATACCCTCTCTGAATAAGCGTTCATTGTTCATCTCTACCAGAGCCTCGGGCCGGATGGTGGCTGTATTGCGTGGTTGTCTTTCATTCTGGACCGCTGTGACACCAGCAACAGAGAAGAAAGAGCAACGTAATAACACAGTGTTCATGGAAATGTCAAAGTTCAGACTTATTGAGGTTTAAAACTAGCTAAGTTACGTAAATAAATCCAGAAAAAACAAAAGGAATGGTATCTTACTATACTTTTCATGTACGTTAAGCTGTTTGAAATATTCTCAAGTATCGTTCAATACCTGGTTTACGATTGATAAACTCTGAAACCTCGTTTTTCTGATACAATACTGATTTTTAGATACATAGTTCTAATACGATTTTTAACAATATGTTAATCTTTGGTAACTAAATCATTTCGTGATTAACTGAAATTATCCTGTTAAGATCAAACTGGTTAAGGCTACATTTTTTTCACAAACACGTGTTTACTCAAGTAACCAATAAAGACTTACAAAATTTGTCAAAGATTTAACAAAATGTATTATAACATGCTGATATTTGAAAATAAAGATAAGTAAAACTAAAAATAATTCAAAAAATATATGTGGTGTTTCAAATATCACTTCCGCTGTTCAGAAGACTGCGATAATGAAACCAATGAACCTCATGTTCTGAAACTCGATGTGTAGACCAGATAGCAAACGGAAGACAGCGTACATAGACGTGTGTGTTGTGCGTAATAATGACACGTGGTCACACTACGTGGTACCTATGGTTCACAGATATAGTGCGTTTTTATAACAGTTGTTTAATATCGTTTCCATTGGTGATAGTTGTCATTTCCAACGACTGTGTATGTTGTTTCTCGAATTGGTCTACACATTGAGTTTCAGAACATTGTGTCCATTAGTTCCCTCAACACAGACGTCTGAACACAAAAAGTGACTTTTGAAGCACCCAGTAGTCTATAAATTCATACTGTTAAAAAAGGAAAGGAGCAGCATATTTGAGGTAATATTAAAGAGTGGTTGAGCCAATAGCTATTATATTTGTTAAAATCTATATAAATAATACGCTTGCGTTTGTGTATCCGAAACTTTTCTCGTAAATTTCTCGATCAAACGCTACAAATCTCATATCGTTAGAAAGGCCTTTGTGTGGCTTTGTCCGAGAAGTCCGGATTGAATATTGGCTTTTCCATTTAGAATCACCTTACCTGTGTTTTGTTTAGTCAAACTTTTTAATGGAACGAATATGGTACACGATGGCACAATGTCGTTATCATCACGTGACAACTGGCTTCGATTTCAACTCTAGTTTTTTTTTTACTTGCATGCCTAGTTCATTCAAAACCATATGCTTATCACTTTGTGAACTCGCATTCAGACGTTTCTGCATACCCAGCCACATTTGCCGTCATTACAACTTTACATTTACTTTACTTTGCAATAATTTAGCTTCGGTTCGTTTCATAGATTGCTATAAACACCTTTTAGCTACTTTTCCTTTACTGTAGGTTTTATTCATCGATTCTGTGAGCTTCTTTGTTTCATCTCGTAAAACCCGTGTCATACACTGAACGCTCATAACTGTTCGATACTATATCATAAATACCATTACTATATTTTATTGTTTAATTTACGTGTAGTTTTATTAAATAAAGTTACGTTTACGCGCGTTTGTCTATCTGCTCGCGTAAAGTTTTTGCAAATAGACCAAGATTTATCGATCTAACACATAATGCCTGCAAGAAAGCGTAGCTTAAATGGCTTGTATGAAAATGATAGAATAAGGAAAATTCAAGCGAAGGGCATGAAAACTACCGTAAATGTTTTATAGGTCGCGGCTAATTATAATTAATTAAGTTCAAGAAGATAATATTTTATGTAAATGCTAGAAATACCAAATTGATCAACCGACGAAGGACTTTATTTATCGTCATTAAAATTAATGCTAGCAATATAATGTGTCATGATATAAAAGACTGTTTGGTTTAAATATTAGTGATTAATTTATACTTGTGAGTGAATATTTTATTATATTTAAGTTTTGTTACAATAAGAGTTAAAAGCAGACGATTGTAGAAGGTTTTGTTAAAATTAATTGGTGTCGAGAATATAGAAAGTGGCCAGACGACTATGTAATAAAGATATAAATAGCTTGAGACGAGCGGAAAGCAGCAGACAGACAGTATTAGACAGATAAAAGCAAAGAGAATATAGTTGGTGTGAAGTTAAGTAACGTAAAAGTGATAGGCCTAACGTTTGATATATATATATATATTAGAATGAAACTAACAGTGGAAAAGGAAATAAGAAAAAATAAGTTTATTCCGTCAAAGCGAAATTCTAAAGTAATTGAATCAGCCTGAGTGCCCTTTGACAAAAGGATCATAGGATCTTCAGAGAAAGAAGACCACAATCGTAACTTAAGTGAATCATACCAGACTAATATTGCGATAGTGCTAGAGAAAATAGTTCGGTTGTTAACTGAGATTCTAAAGTAATTGAACAGGTCTAAATGGACTTTTGACAAAAAGAGGAGAACTATACATATGCTGATATAACGTTTATGATATGCTTATCTTCTCTATAGTGTGAATACTTTATTGTACATACATTTAACTTGTTCCAAATATATATATGTTATTTGAAAACAAGTAAAGTGTGTGCTGTTTATCCATCGTTGAATTTGTCGCTAACAAGTCACGGACACCTGCTGTAGAAGAATCCTAAGCCCAACAACTACATAGTATATATTTATACTATTAAGAAATATTAAGTAAAGCCATTTATTTCTACAATGGCAAAAAAAACAAACAAAAAAAAACAGAACCTATATACATACGTTTATAACAAAAATTATTTTGTACCAGTTTTGTACATTAGTTAAAGGTTTTGTTGGTTTGTAAGATTTCACGCAAAGCTATAGGTTGTATAATTCTCCCACTACTTGTACGTTTATACCAACCTTATTTTGTACCAGTTTTGTACATTAGTTGAAGGTTTTGTTGCTTTGTAATATTTCACGCAAAGCTATGGATTGTATAATTCTCCCACTACTTGTACGTTTATACCAACCTTATTTTGTACCAGTTTTGTACATTAGTTGAAGGTTTGGTTGCTTTGTATGATTGTACCAGTTTTGTACATTAGTTAAAGGTTTTGTTGCTTTGTAATATTTCACGCAAAGCTACACAAAGGCTATCTCTGTTAGTCATCCCTTATTTTGAATGGGAGACTAAAGAGGAGGCAGTTAGAAAATACCGCCTTCCGCCAATTTTGAGTTATTCTAGACAGACCGAATAATGCAACTTTATCGTCACTCTTATAACGCATCCACGGCTCTAAAGTGCGGGGCGCGAATCTATTTTAACGTTATCGAAGCAGAAACTACAGAACCTCAGCTTTGCAGTGCACGCTAGCAATTTAAAAATATTGCAAGAAGAAACACTTTAGTGTTAGTTTTATTCATCTTTCAACTCTTGCATTCTATCGCTTACAGATTTTCAGATTGTGAGAAAATAATATGTGATAGTTCTATTAAAAAAAAGAAAGAAAAATCGTCATCACTGTGGGTCTGTTGACCCCGTAAGCTCATAGGCAACTGCCTACTCTGCCTTTTTGGTTAATTTGGCCCTGCTGTGTAGATGTCTTCCGTCTACTCTATTTGCTCAAACATTAGGGACGGTCTTGTGCGAAAAGTTCAAACAAACAAACAATCTATAATTGAGACACATGTTTTCAAAAATGCAATTCTTATTCCTAAAGAACATGGACAAAATACGAAAACAGAGTAATTGTATGTAAGATGTATCTGTTTAACATTTTTAGGAATATCTCTTTGAATATTTAACCCAGTCTCGAAGAAACAACTAGTTGTTGTTTTCCGTTGTTTTTTTTAAGATGGAAAATGTAGTATTTTAAAAGCATTATATTTGATAAATGGTTGTTTTGTGAGGGGAAATGTTAAAGCATAAAAAAGGGCTTGTGGTAAACTAAAATTATTTATGAGCTCACTGTATTCTTAATCTGATAACCCTATTCAACAGCATCAACCGCCAACTCTTGGGCTAATTTTACCTGACCGAAAAATGTGATTTTATAGTCACTATTATAGAGCACCTAAGACCCAAAAACGCAGGTCGCAGTTCTTTCAGCAACGGGACACAAACCATAAATCTTCAGATTCATGATCTGAGCACGCTAACCACTAGGTCACGTACTCCTATAAATGTGGGCAGTATTTATGTTAGTGAAATTTATTTTTATTTCATATACCGTTTTTCATTACAAACCTAGGACTAAAATTTCGGGAAGTAGTATTATTTTAAACATACTATTGGTGTGAACGTGCTTTGTATTCACTGTGAGGAAACCTATACACTAGATAGGTGAAGTGAAGAAAAAGTGTCACTGGCCACTATTCAGTTCTTCACATTATATAGCTGCACTATGATATAGGTTCAGCTTATCTCTCTTTGGTTAACTTGTGTTCAGGGTTACTGATGAGAAGTGGAATTCTTCGAAACTAGTATAACCTAGTAACACACGTTGATCAAAGTGTACATTGAACTGGACCTC
>NW_013665789.1:125687-136965 GCF_000517525.1 Limulus polyphemus | reverse complement strand
CTCCCTTGAACTTCGAAGTCATACAATTTTCGGAACACTAATTTTATTTATATCAGTATTAATTTGTTATAATTCAGACATAATTAATAAGAAGGTAGCGTTTCTTCAGAAGGTCAGGCTAAAAGTTGGTTACTTTATTATCTGAAATATGTTTTAATGTAGTATTTCAACATTTTAAAATGGCCTGAAAATGATGATGGATAAGGATAGGATTAGACGTAAAACTGGCATTCTTTCATCTTTTAAAGAGAAAGTTTTAAAGAAATATGCATCATTAAAGCAACATAGATATAATTTCAAGGGCTATAATTCAACATATAAATTATGTCAACGGGTACTGTTTCGTGTAAGCAATAGATATATTTTTCATTCAATCATACTGTCTGGAAATACTAATACTTTTCAGAAAAAATAATTAATAGCAAAATTTACTCAATAATTATGTTCTAGACCTAAAGTGTGCAAAACCAGTGGCTAAAGTACAATAGACAAATTCAATGCATTCTACATATTAAAGGTTTTACTTTTCTTGGGTATTCATTTATGACATTGTGTACATCTAACCTATATTACATAGAATGAGTTTCAGTAGTTTGTAAGATGTTTTTAGTTCTCATCTATATAATTAGAGTACTTATGATCAGAAGTTATCAATAACATTCAGGGCTATCAAAGGTAATTTTAGGCTCTATAAAGAAGCCAATATTAAGTCAGTTTTCTTTGAGTCTGTTGGTCTTCAAGCGTAAAGTTGCCAAAGATATAAAACAAACAACAAGCTATAACTTTTCGAAAAGAACCGAATAATTTGATAACTCACAGTTAACTAGCTCGTGCTTCTAAACAACAACGCCCCCCAGTGGCACAGCGGTATGTCTGCGGACTTACAACGCTAGAAACCGGGTTTCGATACCGGTGGTGGGCAGATCACAGATAGCCCATTGTGTAGCTTTGTGCATAACTACAAACAAACAAACTTAACAACAACAAAAACGATGTTGGAAGGTAACACAGAATATCTTAATCATGTTTTTGGTTGAGGAGTTATATTTAATGTAATCCTAACGTAACTTGGTCTTGGAATACGATACATTAACTCTACATGTGTTTTTTTAGCAGCTTCTACATCTTCATAAAGTTTTACTGATTCATTTCTGTAAAATATATACAAAACAGAGAGTATCCTACCTACATATAAGTAACTCAAATAAATCTTAATAAAGAATGAAATACAAATTTATATATTTAAGGACTTTTATACATTTTCATTACTACATCTATTAGTTCTCTCGACCTACTATATCATTGACAGACAGAGATGGTAGTTACTATACAAACCTATCTTAGAAGTTCTTTCAGTTTTATGCTAGAAGCAACAAGTCTTATTCAAACTCTACCTACCATCTTTATTCATTCCCATCTGTAAACATTTCTTCAGCCGACATGCCTGACATTGGTTTCTGTGAGCCTTGTCCACCACACACGTTCCTGTACCGGCTTGACACCTGGGTTAACGTATGTAAGATAAAGAAAAAAGGTATACTTGTTGAAAGTGTAACTAGGAACTTATCCAGCATTGTGTTACTTGACATATGATAAAATATATTAATTATTCACATGAGGACAATGAATGCATAAGGAAAGTAGTACATACATCCCTATATAAACTTCCTGCATATATACATATAAAGTTAAATCAGAAAACATACAAAGAAATCCAATACAAAAAATACATAATTCTTATTCGCTCTTACTATATTGAAAATTTTGAACAAACGGTATAAACATTTGTATAGATTTCCAAAGTTATCCATTCACTAATAACTCAGAATCTTTCAATTGTAAATAAACGTATTGATATTACACTAATTACAGTTTTGAATTTAACAAAAAATTACGATCCATGATTATTTCACCATTGAGAACTATTTATTTATCTTCTGGACGTAGTTTTTTCTCAAACAGAACTTAGTGTTTAAAATAGAAATATTGAAGACTATCGCAGTTGCACGTGCTGGTGTTATTGTAAGAAAGTTTATTTGAAGGCTGATAAAAGAATTTGAGCAAAAGTAGACAAACTCCCCAATTCATAAGCGTGTTAAACAAGATCTACTCTTTACCTCATGCTCATTTAAGGTACAAGTTACGTTTTTAAGGTTTTTTTTTGTACATGATGTAAAAAATTCATAGAACACCGTACGTCTGCATGCGCCTTACTGCGCTTGCGTAAATTTTTTGGTTGTTCGAAGGTCAACAAAAGTACGAAGACAGTCGCGGATTGTCTATGTCGGGGGACTAATGTGTGAACAAACGTCCTGTATTTCGTATATTTAATTATTAAGAAAAATCACAAATACACTATACATATCATATGTATTGAATATATTCCTAAGTAGATGACTTGAGGAAAAGATTGGGTCAGAAAAAGTAATATATTTCTTTTATTTGTACCAATCCAAACCAAAAAGAAAAGAATTTGAACAACTGTAGTGTAATACAATAGAGAAAATCTTGGCGATGAGAAAATAGAATCCAACCAAAAGATTGTTTAATTTCATAACTTTGTTTTCTTTTCTTTTTTTGCAAATTGAACAAATGGATTTTTAAATATAAATGTTTGAATATATCGATACTCTAATGTTTCTAAGACACTACAGTATTCTAATCACAAATAGTTTAAGTCATTTTCAGCTGGTATCTCTCAGAGGAAAGTTTATACGATAAATGTGGCATAAGCAGATGAGAATCTTGACACATTCTTCATGGATAGGATGCCAGTCCTTCGCAGGTTAAACTCCAGCTGCCTCGTAGTACCCATTATATAGCTGGGTAGAGTGGAGCATATGGAGTAAGAACTCAACAACATGTCCCGGGCAAGCCGTTGTACATTTGCTGTTGTATTAAAGTTTTTCTTCATTACCCATTCAAGCCGTCTCCAGCCATTATTAACAGTAGGTTAGTTACCACGTTTAGTTCAATATGGACAATTGTATCAACTAACAGTAGCTTAGTTACCACGTTTAGTTCAATATGCAGCATGATATCAACTAAACAGTACCTTAGTTACCACGTTTAGTTCAATATGGACAATTGTATCAACTAACAGTAGCTTAGTTACCACGTTTAGTTCAATATGAACCTTTGTGTTAACTAAACAGTAGGTTAGTTACCACTTTAAGTCTCTTGCGAAAAGAAAATACTGTCCAATGGCTCGTCAATCATTTACCCAGTGGTTAAAGAGAAAATCTGGGGCTTGGGGGAGGGTTAATACCTAATTCACGAGGTCAATCTTCTTATAAGATGTAAAAAAATCAATTCAACTATCCAGTGTAGCAGAAAACGTCTTCACAAGTTTTGATGACAGCCAGAGGAGTATGACTTTTAATGATTTTGAGTGACAAGATAAAACATTCGCCACGCCCATCTCTCCCAAATGCAGCTAATCATGAATAGTTAGCTGCAGTTTTCAATTTTGCCCGAAAAACAAACGAGATTTCGCATATTGTTGTAGGCTTCTCATTCTAGTTCTTTCACAATCTTTCAATTATCCTATTGTACTATTTCAACTCCCCTTGTACCATATAGCTAGAGCGGATTTTCCATAGCGATTTTCTTAACTTCTTTAACCAAGAAATTTACAGCATTCTGCTATTCGCTCACTATACACCATTCTAGTGACTAAACCCAATCATTTATAGCATCAACTTTTGAACTTAATTTAATACACACCACACCAATTCAGTGATTAAACATGCAGTCATTTCAACATCAAGACTTTAGCAAAATACACACGCTGTAGTAGAGACTAATCGTAGAGCCATTAACTAAACCAAACCTTAAACTACAAGCACACCACTTGAGCATCTAAATGGTAGCAATGAAACATGGATCATTTATATACCACATCAACCTATTAGCATTATGTACTATCTTAGCGACTCCTGGTGGCTCAGCAGTAAGTCCATAGGCTTATAACGCTAAATATCGGGGTTTGATACTCGCAATGGCTAGAGCATAAATACTCCAATGTGTAACTTTGGTTTCAACAACAAAATGATAATAATAATAAACACTAGCGAAACCACCGTGGTGTCATTTACTACGTCAAGCCTTTAGCTTAATGAACGTCACTGTTACGACCAAAAGTGAAGTAATTTGCCACGTCAATACACATCATGGAAATGACTAACCTTGTGATAATTTACCAGTTTACGTCTTTAGTCAAATGTACGCCACTGTAGTGACTAAACTTGTGGCATTTAGTACTACAAGCCTGTTGCTTAAACACATCATCAGAGCGACTAGATGTGAAGCCATTTACGACTTCAATTATTCAGCTCAACATGCAACATTGTAGCGACTAAACAACCTTAATCCTTTAATTCAGTAGTAACCGTCGTACTAGCAACTTCACATGAAATCGTTTAGTATATTAGATATTTAGATCAATAAACACGATTTTAGAGAATAAGCCTTTACCCTAATACACGCCACTTCAACGTTTAAGTGCGTGAGGACATTTATCACATCAACCCTTGAACTTAATTAACACGACTCTACGCTAGAGTGCCGAACTGTGGATCTGAGATTTCGTGGTTCGTGCTCCGTTACCGCAAAAGAAAAAAGAAATTGCATTCAGCACACTGGGCAGTGGCTGCCTTATAAAAGTGACAGTCAAATTCCCTGCTCGATTAAAGTATCCTAAGAGTTGGCGGTAGATGGTGTGAGCTACCTGCCATCCCTCTAGTCTACCACTTCAAAATTAAAGATGGCTAATGTACAGTAGCGAAATTCAACAAAGAAAGAAACAAATAAATTCTCATCTACTCATGCATACTGTTTCCTGAAAATTGACCATGAAAATGAAAGATATTAATGTATTATAATTATATAGGAGGTATATAATATTGAATATTCCATATTGTTCTATTGGTTTACTGTTGTTTTATACATATGCATGATTGATGTGTTGTTCTTCATGTTGAACTGGGGTATTGGTCTGATTAATGTGCTGCAGCTGTAGAATTGCGTATTCAAATTACTGTGTTAATTATCAATTTCAGACCTAAAGCATATTAATGATATCTCTCTGTGTTTGTGGTTTAGTCGAATTTACAGACTACGTGTAATTGCGTGTGTCGGGTAATGTTATATAATGTGCAAATACCGGTTCTATGGATCATTTATTATGAGTAATTTTTAGTTTATCATGTGTATATTTGTTTTACCATATGTCTATTTATTTTGAGGTTCAATTTCCTGTGCTTCTGGTTTTATTTTTTATCTATGTAATTCTGTTTCCTTAGTGGTTGGTTGGCTGGTTAGTTTTTTGTGTATGTCAGGTCAGTTTGGTTGTAGTTAAGCACAAAGTTACACAACTGGATAGCTGCGTTGTACCCACAATGGTGTGGAAACCTGGTTTTTAACATCACATGTCTCCATACTTACCGTTGAGCCACTTGGGGACAATCACTTTGGAAATGTTCATCTATCAGGTCAGTTTGGTTGTAGTTAAGCACAAAGTTACACAACTGGATAGCTGCGTTGTGCCCACACTGGTGTGGAAACCTGGTTTTTAACATCATATGTCTTCAGACTTACCGCTGAGCCACTTGGGGACAATCACTTTGGAAATGTTCCTCTATCAGGTCAGTTTGGTTGTAGTTAAGCACAAAGTTACACAACTGGATAGCTACGTTGTGCCCACACTGGTGTGGAAACCTGGTTTTTAACATCATATGTCTTCAGACTTACCGCTGAGCCACTTGGGGACAATCACTTTGGAAATGTTCATCTATCAGGTCAGTTTGGTTGTAGTTAAGCACAAAGTTACACAACTGGATAGCTGCGTTTTGCCCACACTGGTGTGGAAACCTGGTTTTTAACATCATATGTCTTCAGACTTACCGCTGAGCCACTTGGGGACAATCACTTTGGAAATGTTCATCTATTTCATGTATAGGATAGTCCGTTTGTGTGTTTTTTAGTTATGTGCCACTTTACCCCTTGATACTCTGTGCAGTATTAAAATTTTTTATCTGACGTGTTTGATTAGTGATGCGTTTATACGGTGGAACTGGAGGCACTTGCCCCAAATTTTTATCCGGTAGCAAAGTGCCCCTTTAAATGGAGAATAGAGACTTTTGTGTAGCTCTCAAAGAAATTCGTTGTTTCAGTTTTGATTTAAACATTCATGGTTAACATAGCAAATACAGAACCCACAATTGACGCCCCCCTCCCACAAATTCAAACCCTTTCCCCTGTCTATGACTTAAACTATATTGTAATTTTCAAATTAGGCCTTACTATTTGTTTCTTAAAGTTTTGACTCACTTATACTATTTTTTTGCGAATAATGAACAACTAGTAATACATGTACATAAAGCAAAATATTTAATTTTATAAATGACAAGCTGAGGTACCCGTCCTTTGTCCGGGTAACGAACTTAAAAAAAAAAATGTAGGGGTGGATACTATGATAAATAATACAAAAACATAGCTTCCACACATTTTATTTATAACATAACATATTATTAGAGTATTCGTTATCATCTCACTAAAAGTTTTGTACAAGGTTTAAGAACGCACTATGTGTATACATAAAACATAGTATATACTATGCGATGGTCAGGGGGACTTTGTACGAAGAGGTAGCCGCCAAAGTTATGGCGCTAGGAGTGCTCTCTGTTACCTACTTTCAATGTCCTTTCAATCTCTAATGTCCTTCCACACTGTTTCATGTTATTAATTAAATGACGGTAATTGGTCGCAGAAGTGTCTTATAGGACGAAGGTGTTAGGACACAGATCAAAGTAGGAAGAAGGTGTAACTCAAGAAACGGCGTTATTGTGGCTGTTGTCGTATCAATTTCATCTAAGTTTATGTATTACTGCAATAGTGGGCGCAGTTTTTCTCACTATATTCCTCCATAGAGAGTGCTAGCGCACTTGCTGACATATATAAGACGTTTGTGTGCCCTCCCCCCACAGTGTATGTATGTTGTGTTATAGAAAATTTAATATGTGTTGTGTGCTTATAGCAAAACCACATCGAGCTATCTGCTGTGTCCACCGAGGGGAATCGAACCCTTGATTGTTGCGTTGTAAGTCCAAAAGCTTACCGCTATCTCACCCAAGAAGAAATATTTAATAGTTTTTTTTTGTTTGGTATAAGAACGTGGCGCTATATGTGAATGTAGTTAACGTTAACTTGCGTCACAGATAATAAACGGTCAATAGCATCAATAATCGGGGTGAGGGATATGGACCCATTAACATGCCCCTTGTTTCAAACTATCATCTCACAAAGATTGGTTGAGATTGACCCAGTGACCTAGGAGTAGTTAGATAACGGATAAACAGACACAGATTTTTTGTGTGCTTTCTATATATGTATATAGATTTGATAGTTTTGTTTTGTTTTTGGTGTAAGGGCATGGCGCCATCTTTGAATGTAGTTAACGTTAACTTACGTTAAAGATAATAAACCCTCAATAACAGCAATAAGCAATAATGGGGTAGAGAAGATTGTGAACCCCCATTAACATGCCGCTTGTTACAGACTATCATCCCACAAAGATTTGCTGAGCTTGGCCCAGTGGCCTATGAGTTGTTAGATAAGATACAAACAAACAGACACACAGATTTTTGTTGTTTTATCTATATAGATTACACAGGACTGCGAATTTAAACTTTATAAAAAAATGTTTTGGTTTTAATGACGAATTTTGCCCAATTCAGCTACGCAGATTTCGAAAATAACATTCACTTAGTTCTACCACATAAGGGTTTTTTACAAGTCGGGAAGAAAAAACTCTTATTTAGATCAAATTATTATTTCGTTTATCACAATGAACATTTTTTTATTATGTTTGTTATGTTTGGGTTCTAGAACGATCGATAAGATTCTGACGTCGCAATTGGTCTGGATAAATCTATAGCCAGTGGTTCTCAACATTTTAAGCATAACAAAATGTGATCCGATTTCAATGAAAATGATTCACTTATATAAAAGTACATATGACGTTTTGTGAAAAATCTGTACGTGATGGAGAAAAATAGATATTTTCGGATTCAACTTACAGGAATCACTGTAGAACATGTAAACATTTCAAGACAATAAAACTATCGCAGGCCTGTGTTATAAGACAGTAATCTCGAATAATGGTTTATATATACCCAAACTTTCAATTGTGTATGTAGAAGTGGCGTACCAAAAGTCTTACGGTCCCTGGGATAAGATTTTCTTGTACACTATAGATTTACCCACTAACCCGTCTAGTCAAATGGTTAGGACGCTCGATTTGAAACCTTCCAGAAACGAGATTGAAACTTGATGCCAAACATGCTCGCCATTTCAGCAGTGGTGGCATTATAATGTGATGGTCAATTCCACTATTCGTTGGTAAAGAGCGGCCCAAAGAGTGACGGTGGTTTGTGTTGACTAGCAGCCTTCTCTGTAGTTTATTAGCTCAAAATGAAAGACGCCTACTCCAAATAGCCCTCGAGTAGCTTTGCAGAATATTCAACAAATAAACTAACTAACCCTTCTCCAACTGTTGCATAGGTAAAGTAATTCATTTTCTCTATCTACAGCTTTTCTTTTGTTACTTTGTAGTTAACATGAAAAAAAATTTTTTTTTTGAGACTTAAGATTTTCAAATTATTTTTGCCTCTTGTTTTGTTTTCGTTTTTGGTATCCACTAAATGTTTTAGAAAAAAGACATCGCATCAATAAACACAAGTTCAAGATGAAATCATAATTCAAATTTAGAAGCTGGTAATAATTTAATATAGTTAACAGATCTAAATTATTATTTCAGAAAAATTAAAAAGGTGATCGAAAATTAAAAAAAAAGCCGAATAATATCAGCAAAGTTTGGTTTGAATTTCACCTAAAGCTACATGAGTTAACGTTATCTTCGCTAGCCATCCCTAATTTAGCAGTAATATACTAGAGAGAGAAGGCAGCTAGACAATACACCACCAACCTCCAACTCTTGGGCTACTCTTTTATAAAACAACTATTGGTATTGACTGTCACTTATTATAACGCCCACACGGCTGAAAGGACGAGCATGTTCGGTGACTAGGATTCGAACCCGCGTCCTTCAGATTCCGAGGCGAGAACTCTAACCACCTGGCCTATCAACAAAGTTAGGAAACCCAACAATTTTTATTGACAAAGAGCAGTTGCTCGAGATGTCTCCCAATAAAAGTTTTTTTGTTGTTGTTGTTTTCCAAATTAGTGATAGTACGCTTAATTTTCTAGAGTTAAATTACGTTATTCATTATTGCTAATGAAAAGTTATGTTGATAAATATTACAAAAATATTAAAAATAGTTAAAATTGTCTTTTGAAGCAATGTAAGCTCATCTTGAGTGTACGAACTCGCTATATCGGTTCCGACATAAAATAGCATAAAACGACAAAGATTGACTGACTAGGGATATAAACTAGATTTTTATGCTAAAATCCGGGGTTCGATTCATTTTGGTGGACGAAACCAAGATAGCCTATTGTGTATATACAGTTTTACGATAAAACAAACATCTCGATACAACACTTCCAAACCTGCTTTAATTTCATAATTTGGGATAAAATTAATAACTAAATTTATTGAACAAGCTTTGAAGTTTTTTGTTTTCAAAATTGACTTGTCTTTGAACGTATACAATGTTGTTAGGAAAATAATTTTTAATTTTTCTCAGTTGTTATAATTTTGTATATTATATTATGTCTCCTCCCTATTGTTGCAATGACAGATAATTTGTTGTTATTTTGTAAATACTCTTTTATTTCATTGCATTCATTACAGTAGTTTTATGAAAATATTCTTATTAGGTATGCCATAAACAGCTTGGAGAGGAACCGAAAGCTTGTCTAATATATACACGCACCTGAAAATTAAATCCCGATTGTGTTATTGTCATTTTTAGCAGTGCCAAATCTCACTTTGCTGTTTTCTTTATTATATTTTCTCCCATTTTATAAATAATTTACATAATTTTGGTGGACCCTGGAGCAATTATTCCACTGGAAAAAAAGATGGGGATTTTGGTTTTTATGTACTTTTCTGTATTTTATTTAAAATTGTGTATTTTAGTTGTTTTAAACCGTGATAATGTTTGTTACGTAAAGCTGTTTTTTCTTTCTCTCTGTTTTGTTTTATTCTGTGTTTGTCTATTTCCTGTCATAATAAATCCGTAAGAATGTGTCAGGTATCGTTCGTCTTCTGAGATGTGCCAGTATTGTCCAAACGTTATGTAGTGACATCACGTATGTGTCCAGTAAATCATCGCTTTTGCGTTTGCATGACTGGAGTTCGGTTGCGAATATCAAGTTTGCGTTTTAAGATTTCAATCTTAAAGTACGGTCAGCGTGAGATAAAGAAATATAGAAGTTGTCGCATGAAATCTTATTAAAATACATCAAAACAATCGATAAACGATATAGCGCCTCGACTTGTGGACGTGACGTCATCATGTGAACGTCCACTTATCGACAGCGCTAGGATTTAACCGTTTTTTTTGTAATATGAATTACCAGCATATTTTAACCCTATGTTGATCTTTTTTTTTACTATTGTTATCATGTATATGTATTTATGTGTGTCTGTGTCTAAAACCTAAAATTTCTACATTTCTGTTTAAGTACTGGAAACATGATAGTCTGTTATAACATGACATAATGTTTTGAGACAACATAGAACCTACTGATCCATCTCGGCTGTTCCATCCTCTAAACTAAATTAAAATAATTTTATAAAATCTTAAACCCAGCCCTTATTATTTATATACTTATCAAGCTTTTTCTTAAACTCGCTTAAATTTACTGCCTCTACAACATCTGAAGGTAACCCATTCCAAAGGCCAACCATCCTGTTAGAAAGATGAAACTGTCATAGCTGAAGGTAACTCCTACCTTGCCAAAATTTATATTTGTGTCCCCTAGCACTACTATTTCCACTGTTAAATATGAAAAAAGTTTATGCATCAACACTATCAATTCCCTTTACAATCTTAAACACCTCAATCAGTTCCCCTCTAACTCTTCTTTTTTCAAATGAAAACAATTTCAGAGATCTTAATCTCACAGTTAAAAATATTTTTAACAATTTGTAATAATATTAATTCTTTTATGGATAATGTTAAAGTATTCATAAGTAAATTGAAAAATAATGGTTATAAGATTTTTATGTTTGTAGTTAAGCACAAAGCTACACAATGGCCTATCTGTGCTCTGCCCACCATGGGTATCGAAACCCCGTTTCTAGTTTGTA
>NW_013665789.1:56654-124725 GCF_000517525.1 Limulus polyphemus | reverse complement strand
TCAAGAAAGTTCCAGACTAGAAAGAAGACTTTATTGCTTGTAAGTTTGTGGAACTTTGGTGTATAAATATTTTTTTCTAGTAGCTGTTTGTAATAACTGTTATTGTAAATTGTATTATTCTTTGTATATGAAAACATATTTATATGAAACAAAGAAAACTGTGCGTATCAATCTTGTTGACAAATTTCATAAATTGGATACATATTGGCATTTACTTAACTGCTAAATCTAATTTACAATTTAACTCAGTTTTAGGCTATTTTAAATTGTAATACGTAACAGTCATAATAAAGAATTTTGCATTTTAATTTAGTACGTTTTTCTCTTTTTTTTCGAATTGGGGTGAGTGAGTTTTTGGTTAAAAACGTATAGGGGTGAATGATATTGGAAAAGGTTGAGAAGCACTGACCTAGTGTTATTCTGAGACTCATAAGTTTTATTCAGGAGAGTTTGAATAAAGTTTAGAAACCATATTTTACTGTACACGTAATTGTTTTTCTCGCAAACAGGTTTTCTTTCTTTCAACAATACGAGATGTGGTGTCAGTATGTACAAGATATTTAGAAAACAATGAACACCGTCAGAAACAAATCATGCTTGTGATATAGCCTCTTATAAATATAAAAAGGTCAATACTGTAGTAGTCTAGTGAAATAGACATTAGTATTAATGACTTTCCCATGTTGCTTGAAAACTGAAATGATAAAAGTTTAAAGTCTGTTTTGTAAGCATAAAATTGGCAGAATATCTAAAACAAACATATTATATTTCATTAACTGTCGTGTGATACGTTTAACAATTACAACCGTCTCTAAAAACTATCTGTGTTTAAGAATAAACTGAGAAGGAAAAGCATATCTCTTGTCTATGACTGGGCTCCATTGAATTACAATATTATTTTTTACAGCAGCAGAAATAATAAAAATAAAGTCCCTGATTGATAGACAGACAGATAAATAGATAGATAGATTTATTATCTACTTCACTGATTGATGTATCATGATCCCATTAGTAGTGGGCGTATTATGCTGTCCACGTGACTGCTGAGGCTATAATATCAATGGAGACTGATTAGAGTTTTATGTGTGTGTGTGTGCTCCCTTTTTGTAAGTTGGTTTAGCTGGCATTCAGGGTTTTAGCTTCAGTAATACGGTAATATCAGTTACTCACTGGCAGACGAGGGAGTGCTCCTTTCCACCGAGGTAAAACCATCACTTTCTATAATGCTCTGTCATCGTACAAAGGCGGAAGTTACTGATCCCGTCGGAACACGCACAAAGAAACAGCCGTGGTGCTCATGCATTGACGTTTGAGAAGAGCGGATTTATCTACGACATCCGCAGTCAGAGATTGAAAAGAGAAGTTTGTATTCAATTTCCGAATACGGATTTATTCCTGGTCAAGTAGTATTAGACTGCTTTTGTGGATGTTCTATGTTGTGATCCCTTGCACCGGTAAAGTTGCGTGACACTTTGACAGCGATGCGCTACTGGTTGTATATATATATATGATAGAAAACAAACTGTTCTAGAGGAGCTTGCCGCTAACCATTTCTTAGCAAGAAAAATAACTATCTGATAGAGTCTATTTTTTTCTCGGTGACTAGATGAATGACATTGATGAGAGTGAAGCTTTTTATGTCTTCAAAATCGAACCAGTATTAATAACTTAGCTTCATTCAGCATTCTGTGACACTGACATTTTCCAAACGATAAATATCAAATATATTTTTACTTTCTGGACAAGTAGCTACAATAGATACATTTTCAGTTGAACCAATGACAACCTATTATACGAGGCACAAACCGTTTCACTTGAGAAGATTATAGTTAAAGTTCTTGTTCGAGAGGGTAAATTCAATTATCAATAATTTCGTTGAATACAGATGTTCAGAAAAAACTGTATTTATTCCAAATTACATAAATGGAATGAAAAACATTTGATTGCAAGTATTTAACTGAATAAATATGACTTACTAGATCAAGCGATGTGAAAGACTGTCTCATTTTGTGCTTAATTGTTGGATATTTTATTTCCAGACTAGCCACTAATGGAAGAAGATTTACTTGCAAAGGCAAAGTAAAAACTGTGTTTCTGTTTCGAAGATATCAACATAATGGAAAATGATCGTACTTGCATATTATAAGTAAAAATCGTGTTTCCGTTCCAATATTCTTAGAATATTGGCTAATTAAAGACATACTTAGTCAAGATAACTAAAAAGTGTGTTTCTGTCCCGGAAATGCTAGTTGGAGGGAGAATGATCATACTTCACAATACAAGTAAAAAGTGTGTTTCTGTCCCGGAAATGCTAGTTGGAGGGAGAATGATCATACTTCACAATACAAGTAAAAAGTGTGTTTCCGTTCCAATGTTTCAAGCATATGATTATATGAAAAAAAAATTAAGTACTTCTTGAAAAAAAATAAAAAGTGTTATTGTTCCAACAAGATAGCTGAATCAAAAAGAATTACATGCACAAGAGATATAAAAAACTGTTTCATATATACTGCCTGAATGGAGGAAGACTTGTTGCACAAAAACTTATTGGCTGAACAAAAACGAATTACTTGTTTAAGAGAAGTAATAAACATTTGTGTTACTGTTACTTATATAATGAAAGAATAAAGAAAAACGTACTTGTACAAATGAGAAGTAGAAAATGTATTTATCTTTCAAGCATACAGGGTGAATGGTTTACACATACACGCGGTGTGAAAAGTGTGGTTCTATTCCGAACATTCATTATTAGTGAAAAGTGTGTTTTTGTTCCAGTATTTCAAATATACTGGCTGAATAAAAGAAAAACGTACTTGCATAAGGGAAGTATACAAGTGTGCTTCTATTACGCTCAAACTAGCTGAATAGAAAAAGACACTTATAGAGTAGAAGTGAAAAAGCGTTTCTGTTCTAAACATACTGGCTGAGTGAAAAAAAAGAATATACTTACAACATATTGACAAAATTTTCCAATCATACTGGCTATCACAACATAATTGAAAAAACATTTTATTTTAGCATAATTGATAAAATATACTATGTTTGAACAAGAAAAGCAAAAAGGTGTATTTGTTCCAAACATATTGACTAAGTGAAGAAAGACCTACATGCACTTGCGTAACAGAGGGAAAAAGTACAGAAAATCGTACGATATTTTTGTTATATATATATATATATATAGTCAGCGGAAGACAAGGCGCGTTAAGTTACAGCATTAACAAGGCGCATTAAGTTATTTTATTTCTTTGGGTTTCATTCTCGTGTGTATGCATACAATGCCGAATGTTGTTGAGCATAGGAAAATATACTAAAATGAATTGCCAATTAAATTGAAAGTTTACATACCAAATAAAGAGTATTTTAGGCAGCATTTATAATTAGATGTATTTCATTTTACAAGTTTTCTTGACTATAGATAAAACATATGTTATATTTTTAAAATCCTAATACACGGGAAGACATGTTGTCAAGGGTTGAACTGATTAATCATATTTTTCTAATCCTTATACGAGAAGATATTTTGTCAAGGGTTGAACTGATTAATCATATTTTTCTAATCTTTATACGAGAAGATATCTTGTCAAGGGTTGAACTGATTAATCATATTTTTCTAATCCTTATACGAGAAGATATCTTGTCAAGGGTTGAACTGATTAAACATGTTTTTTTAATCCTTAAACATGGGAAGACATCTTGTCTAAACCTTCTCTGGTTAATTATGTATGGACATTTACAGCAAAAAAGAAAAAAACATCTGTCTAATTAAATGATAGAAAAATAAGGTATTTATATTACAGGGAAGGACTATGAAGGAAAAAACTTACAAGAAAATGTGCCACTTTTTATATTTATTCAAGCTTTCAGTCACGTGGCCAAGAAGACTGAAATACGCAGTATGGTTTGTCTTACCATCGTAATAAGATTGAAATACAAAAAAAAATATTTTTGAATGAGTATTATACAGCGTACACGTGCGCCTGTATAAATGTTTTTGCTGCTTGGTAATAGAAGTGCACATTAAAATAACATGTTTAGGTTAAGCACTAATATAACATTCACATAACAAAACACATAAACCTATTCTTTGATTTTAATGTTGAAGTTATATTTTGTGAATTACCGTGACGCATGTTCGGTAAAACTATACCCCTTTGTTTAAAATGAATTTCGTAAATTGCGCAATATGTTAGCGTTAAAGCTATAGAAATACTTAAACTTATATAATGTTGTCGATAAAAAAACATAAATAAAAACATATCATTTGAAAATCAAAGTAGAAGTCGTGCAGACATGAGTCATGGATGAAATGGTTATGTAAAAACGTGATAGCCTCATCCTGAAAAGGTCCGAGTATTTATTGTGAAATCCTCGCTATATCTCGCCGTTTCACATGAATAATTAAATTTCTGCAACAAAGGGGAATGTTTTCTGATAGAGACATAATAATAATAAGACCTCTGACGATAGAGTGTCTTTTATGAAAACATCAATATCATTCAAATCTTACAAGTTATTAAAAAAACGCCTGACTAAGTGTTTCAGTCAATTTTTGCGAGCTTGTTTCATCTTGAAAAGCCAATATTTTACATACTGGTAACTCTTTCAGCATATAGTTTCATAGATGATAAACTCCACCTCTACAAAATTCGTGATCCTGTCACTAAAGAGAATGGTTTACATGGTTGATATCCGAGAAGGTGCAAATATTCCGACAATAACCCTTACAAAAATAAAAGGTTTGTAGCATAAATAATATTTATATGCCGAAAGATAACACCAAACTGGCTAAGAGGCATTATGAACTCTTCTTGAAAATGTCAAATTATCAGCCAGTGTAGAATAGTAATCGGAAAACGAAGACTTACATCAACATCTTGTCATATCACACACCATCATTGAAATCTCAACGGGGAATATTAGACCGTTGCAGTAGATTTTCGTGATAATGGTGTCTTTAGTTTTAAGTCATTTTAGAATACTGACTCATTTTTTTAACAATAAAAGATCGCGTTATGTGATTAATGTAAAGAAAAAATACTAACTTAATAACTGTTTTCAATCAAAGAATCAGAATAAAACTACCAAATCAACACAATCGAATGAAACAAGTGAGGAAATGTAACTTAGTGGTTTAGACTCTTAGTCGAAATGTTGTAGATTCTAGGCTTATCTTCGACATGTTGTTGTGTCTTAGAGCAAGACACTTTACAACAACTGCTTCAGTAGACCCAGCTGTGTAACAGGTACCAGCGGGTAGAGCTTAACGTGATATACTGACACCTCATTCAGGGGGAATGTGTTACCATTCTCATCCGCTTGTGGCACAGGAAACTTGAGTTAAGCATTGCCTTTATGTGACTTACAAGGCTTGACAAGGATTAACTTACTTACTTAAGTGAAATAAATGACAAAAAAGCTCCAAAAAAATTGAAGGCACCATTATTATGAGAACCGTACATCATCATCTAAGGTCTATGATTCCTTGGTGGTGATAAAAAACGAAGATTACTAGGAAGTTAATCAAATTTAATAAATCCTACAGGAGAGATTAATCCACATAATCACAGCCGCCAGTAAAAAGTATCATAAATTTGTAGTAAAGCACACTAATATAGATGGTGATGACTTCACACCTATTTCTTTGGCAGCCAACGTTGACTCCAGCAAAAAAGGAAGATGCTCACATATATTTATATATAACGGGTAAACTTTTTGACACTAGGGGTATTAGCATTTAAACTGCTGGGCTGTACTCTTGTTGCCAAATTCGACTATTCTGACTAAGATTTCAAACTGAAATGAATAATTAATCATAAGCCTAATGTTGTACGTAATGTTCGTGTTCTCAGTTTCTTTTTTAAAAAATGTCCACTGGAAATAGTGATATAAATGGCGTTAAAAAGAATTTCTTATATACAACTTTATAGGGAACAGCTACAAAATTATGTGTTTTCATAAATGAAGTAGAGATGAACGTACCAAAAGCAAAACATGAAACGCATTCGTTATGGCTGCTTTGTTAATTCTTCTATCATCTCTGACATTTTGAGACACAGTGTCAAACAAGGTAACGTTCTTGTACTGAGATGATGATTCAAGTACATTCACTTCGTTTAGCCATGAGTGAGTACTTGATTTAATCAGTAAAAGCATTAACTTCGTTAGCTTCACTCGGAAGATTAGTTATGAGCACTCTGACACTTCACGCTCAAGTTCTTCCATACAACGTTAGAGGTTTGGGTTCCTGCCGTCTTGTTAACAGAGACTGTGCTATGAACAGATGGACACGTGGAACATGGCGAGAATCAGCTCTTTAAATAAAGGACCCTCTATAAAACTGCATATTTGTTTTGTATTTTTATTTTAAAATCATAATATTTTTTACTCCCTCCTACATGAATACCGAGGAAAATAGTCGTCTACATGTGTTATCGGGTCAGTAAGCAATCGTCAATTTCAACTTGAGATTATTACAATGCTATTTATATTCAAAAGTTACTTTATTTTAATTTGAAAACACTCATTACCTAAAAAAAAGAGAGAAGAGTGATAGTTCCATGGTGGGTTAGATATTCAGAAATACCTGAGATAAAAGTAGAAGAGTGGTCATTCCATTAGTTTGTTTGTTTGTTTTTAATTATGCACAAAGCTACACAAGGGCTATCTGTGCTCTGCCCACCACGGGTATCGAAACCCGGTTTCTAGCGTTGTAAGTCCGCAGACATACCGCTGTGCCACTGGGGGGCATTCCATTAGTGGTTGGATATTCAGAATTAGCTAAGATAAAAGTGAAACAGTGATCATTCTATTATGGGTTGGACATTAACCTGAGATAAAATTGGGAGAGTCATCACACCATTATGGGTTAGATATTCAGAATCAAATGAGATAAAAATGGGAGAGTGGTCATTTTATTACGGTGTGGATACTCAGAATTAGTTGAGTTAAAAGTTGGAGAGGGGTCATTCCATAAATGGTTGGATATTATACCTGAGATAAAAGTGGAAGAGTAGTCATTCCTTTATGGGTTGGATATTATACCTGAGATAAAGGTGGGAGAGTAGTCATTCCTTTATGGGTTGGATATTAAGATCTGTTTCAGAAGTTAAACAGTAAAATAACTCACCAAAATCTGAAATGATTTTTAACAGATGAAGGTCTAACTATCAACGTCAAATATGACAACATACAATGTAACAAACTTTATCACTAAACACGGTAGTACTTAGTATGTAGGAATGGATTGAGAAAAAATGGCTGCCACATTCAGTCTATTACTCTATGATGCTTACAAATAACTGCTAAAGTTCAATTACAGCCTCATTTGAGCACCTAATTGCCATTATCGAGTGCTCCACAGCTTGTGAGACTCCCAATATTATTGAAAAGTGTTACTAAATTGGAAAACTGAGAACTAGCTAAAAAGCCAGTGTTCATCTTTCTATTTCCTTCACCCACGCTAGCCAAAAAATGAGGGAAATTTTCACAATGGCTTTAGTGCAACAGAAAAGCATTTTAAGAGTACTTAGGAACAGGCTTCGACTAAACACGGTAGTAGATGTAAATGGGCCGAGAAAATAATTGCCGCTGCATTCAATTTATTACTTTATGATGTTTACAAATAACTGCTAAAGTTGAGTTATAGCCTTATTTAATCACCTAATTGCCATTTTCGAATGTTTCACAGTAATATTATTCTGTTATTCTACCACACGTATATCTGTGGGGAAATAATAAAACTGAAAACTACTAATTAGCAGTAACTTCAGTTATAAGCATATATTATTTCCATGTTTCATAAATAACTGTTTCGTTTCTGGTCGCTAGATGGTAGCACAAACTGTTCTTTTATAACGACCGTTTGTGACTTTTCATTGAAGTTGAAAGAAGTGGGTTCTTTAAATATCGCCTTAACGTCGGTCCAGCACTCTGGGTACTTGAAAAAACCGATATGATATTAACAATATATATTACCACTGAATTATAAAAATAAAATAAATGTTCACTTATCAACCTACTTCAGTGAAATTATTTAAAAAAAAGAGAGGAAACGATTAATAAAAAATGTGCAAAATTAAGTATGACATAGGAATGGCAATGCTAAAAAGTACAGAAACGAGGTAGGGATGAATACACAAAACCATACGAAAATCCTTACATAAATAGCCAATAAGTACTGAGTCAAATTTACAAGCTTATGGTTATTAGCCACTGCAAAACTGTATAGCACTATTCAGTTTAAATGCTTTTATTTAAACATGAATTCATGCAACCGGCAGAAATTCAACATTTAGTTGTGGATAAAAGTTATTCTTGGAAATATTTGGCTACTTATCTAGTGAATTTTGTATGGTTTTGTGTATTCATCCTTACCTTGTTTTTGTACTTTTTAGCATTGCTATCCCTACATTATACTTGATTTTTGCAAATTCTTTTCATATATAGTTAAGACACCAGATAACTGACGAGAGTAAAAAGAAAAAATAGCAATAGTATTTTCTGCACTTGTTTTTAAATATTTGATATTAAGATAGTGAATATACTTCATACATATACAAGTACATATAATTGTATTGTATTTATAGTAAACTTTACTGGTAATGTATATTACAATGTACCATTGTATTGTACATTAAAATTTTCTAAAAACAGTTGTTAATGTCAGTAAAAATTGTTTTGTCAGATAAACATGAATCGACACAGTGACTTCTTTAGTCACATTTTATCCTTTCGTGCTTTCTCATTTAACAAACATTCACTACAGTTGGATTAGCTATTCCTCTGGTAATTCCAACTATTCATCAAAATTATTACTAAACTATATTTTCATATAATTCATAATATATTGTTGACTAGTACATTGGAGAATATGATCATTGGCTAGTTCTAAACTCTTGTCTTCCGAAACATGGGTTTAAAAACTGATGAAATTAAAAATGACTTGTACAGTAATGCCAAGCTGCCAGATTGTGAAGTTCTTGTTTTATTTTTGGAGTTTGAAATAAACTGAGTGACCGAATGCTTAGATATTTTGGCAATAAAGTTAGAAAAATCAACCCTTACTCTCCAGATAAGAAAAAAAAGTTTTATTTCAACTAACGTTTCATTATTGCGATTTTGTCAGTGATAGTTGTACAGAAACAAGTTGCGAGGTTTTTTGTTGTTGATTGTGCGCTACTATTCGTTTTAGCACTACTCTGTGCAGATTCAAAAGTAAAGAAGAAACACCAGATACAATACCTCGCTTATATAGTTGATGAAGCAATATATCATGTAAGTATAACGGCATCACATGCATTCCACAACTAGCGCAGATGTTCATAATTCTATGTGTCCCAATATAATTTATCTGCACCATGCTAGTTTCACAATATAACATTCACAAAGCTGGGAAACAATAAAGATCCACCTGACTTCAGGTAGGTGTGTGTATGTGTATGAGTACTAAAAGTGGTTTCATTAAGGTCTTGACAGGCATTTCGAAGTTCAAATAATAAGTGTCTGTTCCACATCCTCGTCGTCCTCCAATTGAACAAAATATGATTCCAAGTGATAAAATGTAGAACTTGCAATGTAATCAGTTAAATTAATCATTGAAATATCACGCCTTTAAAGTTTACTTCCCATTCTTTTAAATTTTAACTGAACTACGTATAGTGCCTGCCGCCATTTGCCTCTTAAATCAGTAAAAAACTTGAGTTTAACGTTAATTTCAAATTAACGCACTACGATTTAGACTCGTAGAGTAAAATGTTTGTCCAGAAAATAAACTAGAGATACAAATTAGTAATTTACGTATCTCATACATTTCACGTCGTTTTTTATTCTTCTTGATTTAAACATTGAAAATGTACGTAGTAGATGTGCACACTGTTATTTACATAATTTTAGTCATCATGTATATTGGTATAGAATAGATCATCATTACTTAATTAAACCAAAGCTCATGCAAGATGCAAGTCATATTAGGGTTTGCATAGCCTCAAACATTCCGCTTTTATCTTAATTTTGTACCTCACAGTCTTTGAGAAAGGTATCAAAGAATATTTTAGTAAAAAGCAATAACGTTTTAGAAAAATGTTTAAAATTTCTACAAACTTTCTCACAAGACGAATTTCATTCAAAAAAGTCATATTTAAGTCTTACGCAAGGTTAAAGTATGTAATATACTATCCCAATAAAAATAGCAAGCTTCAGGTTTTACGAAAGGTTAAAGTAGGTAATATACTGTTCATGAACAAAATCCATCTTTAAATTTTCTGGCACAGCCAATTAATTACGGAATAACAAGTGTTTATCTAACCTAATAATATATTTGTCATGGACAAGGCACCTATAGTCAAAGTCAAACTTAACTTACTTTGGTAATTACATTTTGTTATTATTTCTTATATGGAAACACACATACTAAAGTTCATTGCTGCTTTTTGTCTGTATTGTGAACTACCGTTCAAAATATTCCATTCAAAAACGTTAAATAAAATAAACATTAGAAAACAATAAATACGCTTATACTAAATTAAACGTCTATAAAAGTTGATCTAGATTGTTTCAGCTCATAAAGTAAATGTTTTTTTTACTTTGTAAATAGATCTGTTTAGATAATAAAATGTTTGTTTATCGCAAAAATAAGTAATGGCCAAAAAAGAAGAAAGAAAACATTTTTTTTATTGAGTTGACAAGGAAGGTTGTGGGTTTATAACTGGCAAGAACTCATTTCGAAAGTGTTGGATCTGAAGAAAACATTTTTTTTTATTGAGCTGACAAGGAAGGTTGTGGGTTTATAACTGGCAAGAACTCATTTCGAAAGTGTTGGATCTGAAGAAAACATTTTTTTATTGAGCTGACAAGGAAGGTTGTGGGTTTATAACTGTCAAGAACTCATTTCGAAAGTGTTGGATCTGATATTTATATTTTTCCTTTTTGTTCGAAGTGTGTGTTTTTGTTCTCGTAGATGTGGGTTTATAGATGAATTGCAGTTAATATGCGTGGCTAATCGTGACACATACAACACACACCTGCCTCGTATCATATAGCTTGTTGCTGCACGTGACTTTTGAAAAGGTGTTTTGCTGTACGTGTAAGGCACCTTATCATTACAATAAATGTATGCATGCTGGTTCAACTTAGTTTATAAGTCCTTCGTGTCTTACCATTCAAAGCCCGGTGTTGTAGAATAGCTGTGAAATGGAAATGTTATTATCTCGTAGTTCACTGCAATAGTTTCCACTTATTATAGTGCCACTATTTAACTAAATTTGTACTTCGTTTCTCAACTAACAACGTATTCCGTAAATTGCTTTGTATAATACGCTATTGAGCTGAATAAGCGAAGTTGTGACAAAAGTACGTATGTGGAATATTACTCTAACTGAAAATCTAAGGTTTATTTTAAACAACAACAACAAAAAAAAAAAACTATTTGCGAAGCGTATATTATCTTATGCATATGGTTGATCTTTCTTCGACCATTTGCTCCTGAAGAAGAAAGGTACTCGTTCCGAAATCGCTAGGGTTTAGGGTTTTCTCTCTCTTACTGATTTGATGATGCGTTGCAGTAAGTACATACACATGAAGCTGCGCAAAAAATAATTCTCACGAGGAGAAAAACAATTGTAACAATTTTTCACATGCATTATTCTTTGCTTGCACGAAAAATCTGTAAGTGTTGATGGAGTTTATTTGTTATAACAACTTCGATTTTACTATAAACTCCAACTGCGTTTTCAACATACAGCATTTATTCAGGCCTAATATTCTATGTATGCACGGACTAGCTCTACAGTCATTCTTAAACCATCTATTTTTGTTAAATCGTAATTCAATAAACCAAATTTCATCTAAATGCCAGAGTTTTATAGATTTAGATTAACGAAGAAAAGGGAACGATCTGCATCAACTCTTCTATAAATAACTCAGCTTTATAACTTAATTAACATCCACGATGTAACAAATCACGATTTTTCTCTATCAGTATCAGCATGAATTTCAACTACTTGTTATGCTAATATTACCATAAATTTTGATCCTCTTTAGATCATAAAAATGTCAACATTTTTTCTGTTTAATATGATAAAACATTTTGTTCTATATGTTACTAGCTGAAATTATTCTTTATTTGTGCTGTCTTACACAATGGGGTTAATAGCTACTCATTCAGATGCTATATTCAAATTCAAAATCCAAAATAGTCTTATACATAGAGCATTCATTTTTTAATAGAGAATTATTTATCTAACACAAGTAAATAATTGTTGTACTTCTTTAACAATGCTACTTAGTTTATGAAAAAACAACAACTATAAATTATGTTAATCAAGATTAGAAATGTGATTAATGATAAATTTACTTTCTTAATGAATAAATGTTAGCCACGACTGACATGTACTTATATTTATTTAATAATGTGCCATCATTTATTGTTACAATTATGTTTAAAATCAAAATTGTTTTCTGGTTTCGATTTTCTTGGGCTTTGCGTAGTCTAGTGGTGTGCCAAGGTGCGGATTAAAAGGTCCAAGATTTGAGCCGCGATATGCCGCTGAAAACTCTCCTTAGTCTCGGCTGTGCGTGTACTAAAATATGTCTGAACCTTGGAGTATCTTACCTGGCCTACGTGTCGCATAAGATGTCGTTCAGATTGAAAATACCAAACACCATTCTCATTCTTAACACTACTAAGGTATGTAAAAGCCGACAAGTTAATGAACATTAACTATAACTTGTGATTAATTGAAAGTAGGGTAGCAACTCTAATAAAAATAATTGTTAGAGAAACCCTAGAAACGAATAGGTTAAATGGTAAAATTTTCACGAAGACTATATTCGATGAAATTCTTGTTAAACCTAATCTATTTTTAAGTATGTTTCTTCGACACTTTTTTATTTTCTTGGTGATCTGTTTACTTTCATTGGGGGTTTGCAAAAAACACACAACCAAAGTGTTGTCTATATCTCTTAATTTGGATGACTTACATTTTTACATACAAAAGTATCATCTGATAACAACATAAAATCTATTACTGTCTGCATTTTCGATCTATAATGCAACAATCGGTCGAGCTAGTATCTTTTAAAAGGACATTAAATATTCCTAAGCGAGATCAGTCCGAATGGGTATCTTTGGTTGGGTAATACAACGTTTTAGCTCATCCCTAAAACGTTGCATTAGCCAACCAACTGTCTGAACCTATTTCAGACCACATTTTTCAACCATTGGGTTACAATTGAACAAGATACCACTGGCATTTTACGAAACTTATGTCACACTGAGTCTAGATTGTTGACACAGTGAAATGTGTTCCAACATGTAATAAAGCGATTAGTTAGTATAGGAAGTTTCAATGTAGTAAAGCTTACTTATACCGGACCTTCAGTGATGCTAAGTCTAAATCGGACCTCTGGCAGTTTTATCGTTAATAGGCTTTTTTAAATCGTACTCTTAAGATATTTATAGTTAGTAAATTTACACAAGCCTGACTTCTACTGGTGTTGATAACTAGGAAGCTGATCACTAGTGGCATTAATAAACAGAAAGCTTCATCTAAGTCTGACTTTTAGTGGCGTTACTAATCAGTAAACTTCTTCAATGTCTGACCTTTACTGATGTTAACAATTAAGGAGTTATGTGTAAGTCTGACCTCTAGTAGCGTTAATAATCAGAAATTTCCTTCTAAGTCTGATCATTAGTGATATAAATAATTAACAAGTTTTAAATATAGATGCTTTTACAATGTTCCTCTAACTCTCGAACAATTAGGTAGCATTATAAGATTAATCTATTAATAAGTTTCACCAAAATCGTTCTTTCATGAGGTTAATAGTTAATAAACTTACCTCAAGTAGCATTCGTATGCTTTAACTAATTCTAATACCCAGTTTATCATTCAGGTTAGGTTAGTAATATTCATCTACACGATTCAATTGTGCTAATCATTTGCTAGACAGCATGTTTTTTATTGTTGCTTACGTATTTTAAAATTCTGAAAACGTTATAGGGTATACATTTAGTACATATAAAATTATTCATTTCTGAAGTAGATATCGTATCATCTTACTTCAAAAACTGTTTCGTACAATGATGAAAAGCATACTTAATTAACTTACTTAACATACTTAACAGTTAATTCTTCATTGAAATGTTGCAGATTTTATATTTATGTATGATTAGAAATATGGAGGGCTAAAGGCACTTTATTGAAATTATTTGTAAATGATTTTACGGCTAACATGTATTATCATTATATAAATGTGTATATATATATATATACCTATAGTTCTCGGTGAATTCTAGATCATTCTCTGATGCCTCCACGGGCTGAATTATTGGTGAAACGTTATAAAGAGCCTTTCAGAAAGAAATATTTACACAGCTAGATTGTTGAATAATGTAGATTCAAATGATACACTACTTTTTCGAAGAAAGGAACCCCAACATTTCGCAGGAAGAGTACTAACTCGTACTAAAGAACTTCTAGGACAAGGGGATCCAAAAACATTCACCTAATCAATCATGCGCAATCTCCTCCCCCCATAATCCGCAAAGTGAAGATTATGGTTACGTAGGAGAAACATTCGCTAACCAAGAAAAAACAATTATGACGAAGTTGGGCATATCTCCGGGTACGGTGACAAGATAATATACAGGGATTTAAGTTGACAAAGGCTCAAAAAGTTCACAAACGTCTAGATGTAACTCGGAATATACGGGTTACTATAAAAAAGATGGCCCAAAAACCTACAATCGCAGAACGTCCATTTGACACCACATCTAGGTAGTGCAGATCCAATGGACTTTTTTACCTTTAGTCTGTAATCTTGGAAGTCGATGTTCGTATGCAGTGAGGTAATATGTGGAAAGTAGGTCAAGATACGTTTACGATTGGCATCGCATTAAAATAAAAACGAAAAAACCCAAGCACTTTCGACAGATGGACCTATCTTCTTCAGTGGTAAAGGCAAATTGACCTCGCCATACTTTGCAGAAGTCTGTCAGTATGAAAACTGTGGTGTTGAGCTTAGTGCGTAATAATGGCCATCAGATGAAGCACGAAGTAGGAAGAAATTCCAAGGTCAGAATGGGATATGGAACATCGATCTAATATTAACCTCAAAACCTCATCTAGACCATGCATTGGTTTTTACCTTTTTTAGAAGCAGACCGAAATGCGTTTATAAATATTACAAGTAAAGTTAGTTGAAATAACTGTTATCGACCTCAGAGTCTGGTTAAAATGAAGTTATTAGGATTAATATAAAGTTTTACAACATTCAGTAACAATTATACTGTTAGAAATATGAAGGATAATAAGTTACATGCATATAACTACATACTACAACATAAGTAATAAATTACACACAAATAACTACATACTACAACACAAGTAATAAATTACACACAAATAAGTACATACTACAACACAAATAACAAATTACACATAAATAACTACATACTACAACACAAGTAACAAATTACACATAAATAACTACGAACTACAACACAAGTAATAAATTACACATAAATAACTACGAACTACAACACAAGTAATAAATTACATACAGATAACTACATACTACAACACAAGTAATAAATTACACATAAATAACTACATACTACAACACAAGTAACAAATTACACATAAATAACTACGAACTACAACACAAGTAATAAATTACATACAGATAACTACATACTACAACACAAGTAATAAATTACACATAGATAACTACATACTACAACACAAGTACTAAATTACACATAAATAACTGCATACTACAACAGAAGTAATAAATTACATACAGATAACTACATACTACAAAACAAGTAATAAATTACATACAGATAACTACATACTACAACAGAAGTAATAAATTACATACAGATAACTACATACTACAAAACAAGTAATAAATTACATACAGATAACTACATACTACAACACAAGTAATAAATTACATACATATAACTACATACTACAACTCAAGTAATAAATACACATAGATAACTACATACTACAACACAAGTAATAAATTACACATAGCTAACTACATACTACAACACAAGTAATAAATTACACATAGATAACTACATACTACAACACAAGTAATAAATTACATACATATAACTACATACTTCAACTCAAGTAATAAATACACATAGATAACTACATACTACAACACAAGTAATAAATTACATACAGATAACTACATACTACAACACAAGTAATAGATTACATACATATAACTACATACTACAACACAAGTAATAAATTACATACATATAACTACATACTACAACACAAGTAATAAATTACATACAGATAACTACATACTACAACACAAGTAATAAATTACACATAAATAACTACATACTACAATAAAAGTAATAAATTACATACAGATAACTACATACTACAACACATGTAATAAATTACATACAGATAACTACACACTACAACACAATTAATAAATTACAAAGATTTTTTGTTTCCGTCCCGTTGCCACAAAACCTCTCTATTTGTTTTTAGAGCCTTGGTTATACTATAAGAGCTAAGTTCAAATCTCACTATTCGATCAGCAAAACAGTAGTCCAAGAGCTCACGCTGGGTGCTGTTAACTAGTTGTTCCCCTCTTCTATCAGTTCAAAATAAAGGGCATACGCTTTGCGAAAGAATTCTAAAACAAACTTAACCGAATACCGGCATTGACTGTTATTCTTATGACGCACCAAAGCTGAAATAGTGGTTGTTTTTTGTATTCACACGTTCCAAACTTCAGCTCCTATGTAGGTCCAAAACGCTCGGATCTATAGCTTTGAAATAAAGGTCACACGGACGTTTAAACACTTGAATAGAGATGAACTGAACTCGGATGAAAAAGAAGTTGACAGGATTAGATAATAATAACATTTGATGGTTTAGGCTTATGTTGGAGGTTTCTTAGCGATAATTCGGATGTTATCAAATTTGGTTTGGGATTGCAACGTTACCTTTTTAATGCACAAGTTGTGTCTCTTATGTTAAAACATGTACGAGTTAGTTCAACTAATGTTTGCCTCAAGGTAGGATTAATTCAACAAGAGTTAACCTCAAGGTATGAGTTAGTTCAACTAGTGTTTACCTTAAGGTAAGGGTTAGTTTAACAGATGTTAACCTCAATAAAACACCAGATAAAATACCCACAGTAATATCAAGAGTGGTCATAGCGTTCTATATAAAACTTGAAGTTTAGAAAATGAAAACTTGAGACTGCTTACCAAGTACATGCACATGAGAATACCCCAACTCCCAATCTTCTCTCTTCATCAGTTAAAAAATAAAGTTATAGCAGCAGTTATCAACCCAAAATCTTTTATGGCCATTTCTATTTGAAGAGCCAAATCAAAATAATAGATGTTGAGAATTTAGGAATGGCATACCATCCTGAATATTTGAAACTTTTTCTCAAAAATAAAACTAAGATGAGACAGAATTCGAACCCAAAACTCTTCTTAACACGACTAGATTTAAAAATTGAGATGACTAAATAATACTTCAACCCACTTCTCATTAAAAAAGTGAACGAGAATTAAAAGCTCATTGGTTAAATCATCATTCTAAGAAACAATGTCTGGAGTTCGATTACTGTAAAATTTTTGTTTTACAGTAGGAAAACTTTGATTCAACACTATTGTGAAATTTCTTAGCCAAACATATTCTTTTTGCTGAAGTAAAAACTCAAAGATTCGGCTTCAGGCTGATGACTTTATTGTCAATACATATATCTGCGTCATGATTTAGATGAATCTAAAAAAAAATTCTAAGAACTTAAGAAAATTTCTAACTATGTTATGTATTTCTAAAAAAGACGTTAAAGATATTAGAATCAACATTTTGCACGAAGTAATTCAAACTTAGAGATTTTAATTCATGCACACACTCAAAACTGAGGGTGTTTCTGTCATATTTAATAGAATAAAACAATTTCTTACAAGTAGTGACAAAAGCGATAAGAAAATTTAACATAAACATGTATATATGAATTTGATATGTTATCAAGGAAAACTCAATGGCTTACGATGAAAAATTAGGCTTACCATCAGCAGAGGAGGAGGCTGCACTGTAGGACCGAGGAAGATGTACTACGTTTCCTTCTGTATCTGTCATGATGACGTAAAGATGAAGGAAATAGTATATATACGAGTGAAAGTTTATGTTATATTTTGTTCATCAGCTTTACTGAATCTAACAATCGTTTCAGTCGAATTTGTGTGTTTGTGTTTGTGAAAAGTTTCTAAGAATGATAAGTAGGTTTACTATGCTAAAAAGGAAATTAAACTAATTAAAAAAGGGGCAACAATTAAAGATAAAATCACTTCGACATTAAGTGTACATCATTTTCTGTACATAAGTACCTGCTTGTGATTTGAGTGTAGAGGAAAAGCAACAGTTGCTCCAAGAACCGCAGCTGCAAGTAGTCGACGGGCGATGAAAGAGGAGCCGCATCAAAAGGTGAGACTATATACAGGCAGATATATGTCGTGTAGACCCGCCCTACGACACTCGAGCTGGGTAGAGCGTGGAGTGCCGCCTCGTGAATGCTGGCGCCTGACTAGATGTTTCATTGGCTGGTGATAGTAATGCGTCGCTGATGTCGTCCTATCGGCTTGCTTCATCAACAAACATCATAAGCTACAGTTGAGCTAGCTGAGACTTTTGTTTGATATATGTGTCGCGTAAAAAAGAAAAACTCTTTGAGAAATAAATTGTTGTAAATAACAAAATTACCTGGTTAAAAAGTCAAGGAGGCTCATAAACATTTCCAAACTTTGATAATTAAATCTATCAAGAAAATGACGAAATATCAACAATCTTTCCAGCCGAATATCACTATTTTTATTTGTATGTTATGATAATCACACGCATACAATAATATGTTTTAGCTAACCCATACTTTATTTACACTTATTGTATTTTCTTAGTCGGAAGAAATGTGTGAAAATAAAACTTAAGTTAAGAAAAACTACAGCTTTAAATACACAAACTATTTATAATATTACATTTACGTAATTACCAGATATCACAATAAATATGAAGTACTTTTTCTGTATGTTTCCTTGGCGATGAAACTTGCTTAGTATTATATCATAAAACAGATATCACAGTATGTATCAACTACCTGTTCTAGATGTTTCCTTTGTAATAGAACTTGCTTAATATTATATCATAAAACAGATATCACAATATATATCAATTACGTTTTCTGGATGTTTTTTGCTTAATATCATAACATAAACGAAACAAGAACTTTGAAAGAAAAGAAATTCCTCATGCAGTATTGTGCAAGAAATAGGAAAGAAATTGTCACTGAAGTATGGTAAAGATATTAACTTCAATTTTAACTCTTAACACGTATAAAGAGTAAATGTACATTTGTTCATTTGTGGAAGCTTGATATGAGAAAGTTTCAAGCAGTTTGCAATAATTCACTATAACCTGGACTTTTTATTGATTGTTCAGGGAAGGTGGGTATGTTTTGGACATGACTGTCGTCAGAAGGAATGTCACCGTTAGTAGCGACATGGACTGTAATGACATGATTAGGCTCGAAAATAGTTTTAATATAGCGTACTCGACCTATGGAGTTTTATCTTCTGAAACTATTCATAGTTTAATGTCTAGAGACAGAAAAAAGAAGAGATGAGATTGAAATAGTAACACTTTATGTTGTAAATGAGATATGTGTTTATACATACGCATTGTTCAGCTAAGCCTACCTCAGCACCCAACTTTTCCTTATCGCACACGCACATAACTATTATTCAGGTAAGCTACCTTTACACTGAATACTTCCTTATTACACTCATGGCTAGGCCTCGCCCAGTGATTAGAGTGCCCGAACTGTGAATATGAAGGTTCATGGTTCGATGCTTATTGTTGTAAAAAGGTGCTGTAAAAGCGATAGTAAAATCCCAAGAGTCGAAGATTGCTTTGCTATCTCAAAGTTAGGGATAACTAGGCGCAGATATCTGTCTGTATCGCTTTGCATGAAAATTCGAAACAAACAAATTTTATTGCACAACGTATTTTCACGTTCACTTTTACGTTATCGTTCATACTTTAAAAAATACTTTTGATGTCATAAAAATAAAGATTTATTTCTCATTTCTTAACATAAAGACTGACTTATGGAAAAATATTAATTTTTTGTAAATTTTGAAATATCCATGTAGATGTAAACACTCTGTCTTTAGCAAGAAAGCCAATGTTATGTTTTAAAACTAATAATTCCTACACTCATACTAAGTTCGGATGAAGCCCGATTAACATTTAAAAAAGTGAATTTTTCTTATTTAAGTTGTAAAACAGGATTCAATCAGAAACAATGATTTAATTGAATTATTTTATTAACCTTAAATGTTATCGCAGCATTTTTCAAAAGTAAATAAAGAGACATGAAGTTAAACTTTTGTATTGGATGACTATAACAAAAAAATAATACTAATGAACACTTGTAAACCTGCAATTGGATCCCAATCAATGAACACTCAAATTTCAACTAATTACTTTACTCTCATTTCGTATAATTGATAAAGTGAAAGGTTTGATAATTTATAAAGTGGAATTGTTAGGCACTGGTAAAAATGCTGGTGGGGTTTGAAAACATTTTTCTGGCATGTTTTGGATAAATATAAAAGATATATATATATATATATTCGAATGAAACAATTCCAACACTTTGCCCAAACGCAACAAAATAAAAAAAGCAAAGTAAGGTTGCTTTGAAACGCCACAGGTTTCAAGTCACAGGGATTTTCAAGTGTTTCTTAGCATCTTATCAATGGATAAGAACACTATCGTTTTATAACTTACTGTGTGAGTACATTCAATACAAACTGTTTAGTACTGACACGTATACAAGATATAACCCCCCACAGTGATTTTTAATTACAAATACTGAATGTTTCATCTGGCAGAGATATTTCAATAGATATCGATTACAGAGAGAAGAGGTTTTGACACGCTGGTGAGGTTCTGTGAAGAGCTTTGTGACATGCTTGTTGCGTATTTGGATATGTGATTGGTTTCAAGTTTTAGCGATATACATGATATACTTCCCACAGTTTCTGTCATGAAAACCTGTAAAAACACCGAATCTTTGCGAAAATACTTCATTTGTACCACCTATAGCGTTGTAAATAACTTTCCTAACGATTTCCCACCGCTCACTTCACGGTTTGGGGAGACGCGTTACGTTCGTCCATCATGATCCGAGTGCAAGCTGTCGCATGCAGGTGGCAGATAACCACAGGGTTTTCTAGTGTTTTTTTTGTTTTCTCTACAAACCGTCAGTTTTGGGATAAATAGCTTTGCACAGATATATTCAATCAGATTAAACAGCCTTTCCAGTGTACATTTTATTTAACTGAAAAGCTAATGATGTATAATACACGAAAGTTTCAAAACAATAGTAAGCAAAGATGACAACAACGATAACGTATTCGATATTGAAAACAAAAACTTCATCTACGTACGTAGTTGTTATAAACACATGTGCTGATATATGTGCATTTCAACTCCAAAAGATTGACCACGCTATTGACTTTCTATAGTTTAGAATACGACACACACACACACATATATCGAAGCCTCTGCTGCTACATTTTGTGACTCAGCACTTAACAGAGATCCCTTCCATGCTACCATCTTACTTTTGTATATTGTCTACTAATAGTTGGAACTTTTGTCTTTTGTTAAGCTCACTTTGGCCGTTGAGAAACTATTTTAACACCATCGAAAAAAATCTAAAAAGGCTGATAGCCAAGAAGAGACATCACTAACAAATCTGATTATCAACAGAACAAATTGATAAAATGTACGATAGCTAAAAAAAGAGACTGTTAAAAGTCTGATCATCAATTGGAGGTATTAGGATCACCAACGCAATTGGTTGCTAACAAATCTGATCGACAGCAGGAGACTTTAGAAAGTTTATCACCTCTAAGACACGTTAATTGCATGTTGATTTACCAGTAGGAGGAATTAGATACAAATCAAATCGCGGACATTACTAATAAATCTAATAACAACAACATTCTTGCTCTACCAAACTTAATCACAAATAGGAAGAAATACAAACAAAGGTGTCACAGAAATAGGAGACATGAATTACAAGTCTAATAATAAAACATTGTCTGAAATTCTAGTCACCATTAAAAAAAATGTATAGTAAACAGAAGTCATAAATAAAACACACTCGCCATATTTCTGAGGGCCAACAGGAAAGACACTTGCCATAATTCTGATCAACTAAACGAATGTAATCAACATTACGAGACATTACTAAAAAATTCATTTTCATTAAGTGATATATGAAAATACAATAAGAAGAAAACACTTAAAAAGTACTATTTAATTGGAGACATTTTTTGAAAATCGTTTCAAACAATGGAAGACATACCTAAACACAAAGATAAGAACTTCAAACACTCTCAACAATCTTATTTATCAGAAAAATGCTTCACAAATATGTAAACGGGAGAAGTACGTCATACCCTTGCTTATGATGAGAAGTTTAACCATTGTCAAATATATTTAATACGCTTAATCTCCAATAGGCGGCTTACATTTAACTCGTTTATAACACGACGTGTAGCAAGAAAAATAGTCGGTGAAGTTATATATATGCACACATAATTCACTAAAAATGTATTACTGAATAAAAAAATAGCTGAATTTGTTAATTTAGTAACTTTTTTCCCTAAAGACGTATGATGCAAGTGAATACGTTTAACAATTTTATAGATTCAGACTTTTCAGGCGTGATGTTGTTTCAGGCAATCTCTGTAAGTGCACTGCATGATATTTATTTGCTTTAAATTTTATTAAATGCTCAAGATGGTAACAAATTTACCTGATGATATCCTAGTCAAATCTTCAATTATAAACGCGAATTTATTTCTCTTCAATATAAATATTTCTCTTCAATTGTATAATTTATACAATATTAATTTCCTGCGGGTTAAATCAAGATTTTATTTCAATATCAGCAAAATACCTTGGTTAGATATCATATAGCATTTGTTCGTGGGCCGGGCATGGCCTCAGAGTTAACACGTTTGGATTGTGGAATCTGAAGGCTCATGGTTTGCAACCCTTTACTGTTAAAACTCGCTCCGCCCTTTGGGACCAAGAGTGCGCTATAAAAGTGACGGATAAATACCTTATTGGATTAGACTATCACAAGCGTTGGCGATTAGTGTTATTGACTAACTGCTTTACCTCTGAACTGTAGGTTCAAAATTATAAAGACAGCTATGCGCAGATAGCCTTTTGTGTAGTTTTGCTCGAAACTTCTGAAACAAACAAACAAGTAATTTGCTGGTAAGATGAAACAAAATAATAAAATGCATTAACATTAGAACCTAAATTATGATAATATAAAACATGTAATTAATTCGATAATTATTACTCATCAAGTGATAACACAAAATGTACTTATTAAAAATATTTTTATATGACTTTTTAACATGTATTATGCATTAGTGTATTATTATTATTATTAAAAAAGGTGATGTTAAAGACATATTTGGTTCAACTATGGCTTGTTTGATTTATCAGATGTTACGTGATTTTGTTACTATGTCCGACTAGGGCTACTTTACTTATAATATTATAAAATAGCAAAGGTACCCGGCAATGCCAGACTAAGTGAATTTTTAATTAGAGGTATTGGCTTCTCCTCTATATATTTTAAGTCGTAGCATATTAACTAAAACCTTCATTGGATATAAATGTACAGTTTTATGTTCAACATTACACGCCATATTCGTTTGTCGTCGGCTTCATGTGTCTTCTACTGGCCTCCTTGCTTCGTTGAACATTCATTCGTGGCAATTTCAACTCGAATCCACTTGAACTCCTCTATCAAATTTCATTGAAATTTATCTAGTTTCTCACAGCAGCTTATAACACTAGATAGACGGACAATTCTGTTTTATATATTTATAGATATCGAGGTTTGACGAAGCATGTTTACCAAACGAAAAATGATTTGTTTATATAATTTAGGCTTGCTAAGGAACAGAACATAATGATTTTTTTAATTGTCCGTTAAATCTTAATTTTTATTAAAGCTTTTTAATATTACAATCCAATTATAATTTGGAAAAAAGTTTGTCCTCTAACTCCTCCTAGGATTTTGTACTTGTATGGTTTAATCAATTAGGAATGATTCGGGATGTGACAAGAAGTTATTTTCATTTTAAAATACATATATTTCATAGCTTCAGTTATAGTTAAGTATAAGTTAGTAGAGATTTTTCCAGTTTCTTCTTTCATTAAATGTGGCGTACATACAGTCTATTTACTTTCACTCATTACTGGCATAATTAGGACAAAAATAGAAACATTCTTTATGTTCATAACTGATAAAACATTGATTCTTCAATTGCATTTTATTTTCTAATCCACTCAGTCATTTGAGGGATTTCAGTTTTGCACATAATTTATAAATACTTTCCTGATAGACTCACTTATATTAAGTGAGATGTTTTTAAATCACATGTTACTTTTTGCTTTTTTGATAAAATAAAATAGAAAAAAAGATGTTATTTAAACAATCAAGCCCATTGAACATGAATAATTTCATTCTTATGTTCTTTCAGTCTTTATAAAGCCACTGGCATATTTCGAAAAAAACAAACAAAACCAGCTTTCATGAACCACTCGCCGTGCATCACACGAGTACATCTGTCAGTACATTAAAACTGAGGTTTCTGTTAAGATTTGTATCTATTCAAATTAAAAATTATATGTTTAAAATCATTAAAATATTATTTATTTAATTTATTTTTAATAAAAACAACTTTAAGTTTGTCACTGATTAATATTTTAGAATTTCACATTTGTATATATGCACAATGTATTTGTGGCCACTAAGATTAGGCAATGATTACAGGCCCTAAAAGCAAAAATCAAGTTTCTAAAAAAAAACAACCTCTGAAAACATTTCGTACTTTCAGTGAATCTTATTGTCCATCATCAGGGACTCTCGATTGTTTAAACAGATTATAAAATATATCTCATAATATTACATATACCCCAACCAAATTGAAGTTATAGGGTATAGTTGTAGAGTTTCAGATTATAGCCAAATAATCAGTATGTGTCTTGTTCCGCATGTTTAAGTGTGTAGTTAGCATTATTCGAAAGTCCAAAACAGTCCAGGAAGGTTGCGGCCCACCTGTATTTCATGTATTCAATTCACTGTAGGAAGACGTTACAACTGTTGACGAGTAAAACAAGAAGGAAACAAGCAAAGAAAAACTTAAAATTATTACACCACAGTTAGTGCTGAAAACTTGTAGTACCAAAATGGTCACCACTCTAGCCCTTTCATCATCTGAAGTGGACTCTGATACTACATCATTAGGACAATGGACTCTGATACTACATCATTAGGACAACAATGGACGAAGTGGTTAAAGACTCTTTGAAAACTTCTTTGTAACATTAGACTTTTGAGAAAAAAAAAGAAAACGTCATGTTACTTGCATAATGCAAAACCAGCGACACACGACAACTTTGAAATTTTAACAGACAGGGAAGGTGTTAACAGTTATGCTACAGTTACAGCCTTGTTCGTTATTCAAATAAATACAAAGTTTGGAGTCTACAAGTTTCGTCAATACTGCACCTCAACACAGCCTCATAAGAATCTCAGCTTACTGTTAATGTGCTCTTAGAAAATGAAATAACTAAATGTATTGGAACAACAACCGGTTAGCACAGAAAGATAAGAACGACAATCACGAGATCAACAGAATAAAATAATGCTAGAAAACTGCAATGAGGCAAAAATAAAACAGGTCACACAAAAAAGTAAAAACTTATTAAACTACATCAAAACTTTCCGGGAAAGGTGTGTGTGTATGTGTACGTGGGCAAATAATACCCCCACGAATAATGACCTTATCCAGCGCCAGGAAACCTGTGTCATAATTGTGGACATTCCACAGAAGGGACGTAAATGAGTAGGATTACCAAAATTTGGTTCATACGGCATAGCATGAGAGGACACTTTCCGGAACCTGAAAAGTCGTCTCCGTGAACTACAGAGAGAAAAAAAACAGCCCCGAAGAAAATCAGTATGTTAGAAATTCGAACTTAAGACCTACTGGACAGTGGTGCAACAGTTGAAATTATTGACCTATAGATTACAACAAATTACATCCATACCCCATACTCCATAAGTCAATGTTAAAAGTCTATGCTTTTAGCTCAAGAAATCCAATATCACAAGCTGGATATTTCCAAGTGACAGTGTAACACAAAAACGATCTCTAAAGTAATGCTTTAAATCACAAAATGCCAGCATGGATCGCTTTTGAGTTTCGCAACGGCATCTGCACTAGGGCTTTTACCTATAAAAATTGTATTCCCCATCCTCGGTGGCTCAGCAGTCAGTCTGATAGCCTATAACTCTACAAATCGGGCTTCGATACCCGCGGTGGGCACAGCACAGATAGCCCATTGAGTGTTTTGTTCTTAATAACAAACAACAATGCATCCTACCACCGGCAAGGGCGCCGTATGAGACAAGAAACAGCAACTTTGATAAACAAAAGTTCAGAGTTTCTAGATATTTCCTCTGGAACAGAAAACTCAAAGACTCTTCCAAGTTGAACTTGAGAGAGAAAAAAATAGAAATCCAGTAATTTCGACTCCACAGGCGAATTTCATTCAACATTAAAAACATGTAGAAAAGATTTGACTTCGCTAAAAATCCAAAGAAATATAGAACAGATAGACGGACCAAGCCTTAAAACTCAGGAAAGACTAAGGTATATCTATATATAAACCTGTCAAATCAATCCATTGAATGAGAGTACATATCACCCCATTGATTCATAACATAATACAACATTTGAACAGAGCTCAAGTTTTTCAAGATTATATTTGAAAATAGGATATCACCAGCTAGAACTACCACTCAAGAGTCCTTACATTACCACTTTCTCTACTCACATAGGTCTCAGGGGATATACCAGATTAATCTTCGTGATATCATCAGCTACAGAAATGTTTAAAACGCCACACGCCAAGTCTTAGATGGTATTTCTGGCACGACAGCGCATTCGAAGTCGTATTCGAAAGACCACGAGAGAATAATTCTTCGACAAGGAAGTGCAAGTTTACTAAATCTCCACTCCAATACTTTGGGTACGCACTCTTGAAAGATGACATTTTTTCTCTCCTGATGCTTAAAAGATAAGAGTTATTAAAGAAACTGAATTTACACTCACTGCTTCTCAAGTGTCAAATATGTTAGGCCTTGTAAACATCACATATCTGCTGTGTGAGTTGACAAAAACAATGAATATGAACAAGAGAACACAAGAATGTTAAAACAGCGACTTATGGGTGACAATGTAATGACATATTTTGACCTTATTTCTACTCACACAAGTACATGTTGACTCCTGTCCTATTGGACTAGAAGTCATCTTAATGCAGAGGAATGTATCAAACAGAGAAGATAAAATTTTTGCGTATTTGAACAGAGCAATCAATGATGTAGAAAATATAAATTCACAGAGAGAGAGAAAGGAAGCTTTTGCCATAGTATGCATGTGGACATTAGCAGCTCTACCTCAATAAATGCCGTTCAAGCTGATGACAGACTACAAAGCCTTACAACTCATTTTCACTACCCTAGATCCTGATCATCTGCATGGATTTAATCCTGGCAACTTCGACTACAACCATACAACTTTCAAGTCATTCATATGCCAGGTACGGACAAGCCAGATGAATGCGTGTAATTCCATCCTGTAGTAGAAGTGGAATCTCCAAAGTTATTGGAGTAGAAAAAGTCACAGAAGAATACATACAAGTCAATCTTCTTTACCGAATTCATAGTTATGTGCAGTAAAAAAAAAGAGTAAAGTCCAGGAAAAACTTTATTTAAAACCGACGCTTCAAATTATGCCTTCGATGAAGTCCAGTGCCTCACACAGCAAATAATTAGATATCTATCCTATATAAAAGCCAGTGTGTGTCACATCACGTCACGCTTGATTCATCTTGTTTTCTCGAAATAGGAAGAGTCATAAAAGACAAAATGCATTTATCCAGATAGAATAGTTGATTACTATCTGTCCATTATTATTTTAGTGACGGGGTGCAAGGAGGCAATGAGGGGTGAGTGTCGTGAAACCTTATAAGTGTAGAGAGTGTTGGTATAATAAGCCTAACATAAATACATAGTGTGGAATCACATAGCCTAGAACCAAGTGCATAAAATTTATTATTAAAGTAAAAATATCGATTCAATTTTAAACTTAAATCGTTTCTGAATTAATCTATTTTCTGTTATATCACCAATATATTTAATAAAGAAACAAACCTCTTTAATCAACGAAGATTCTAAATTGAGAAACCAATAAATATTTTTCCAGTTTCATTATCTATACATTTCATTTTACACTTTGAGTACATAGACTAACAACAATATTAGGTTATACTTTTGTTGATAAACAATATAACATAAAAGCCAATTCTTAGAACGTAGTGTTACCAAAACGCACTGGCTTTTCCATATATTAGAAGTTGTTAATCTAATTGAATTTTACCAATAATTATGCTATGAATAACGCCACGAATTAATTCATGAATGATCTTAATTTTGATTGGCTCACAAAGGAATTTACCGACGTTTGACTGTCTCGACGGCACTTCCGTGCCTCTTTGTTGGTCAAGCTTGATTTCGCAAAATATAATTATTTGAATTTACTATGAAATGTGAGATTAGGGTATACTATTGGGTGGAGATGGTAATACTTGACCCGTTATTTTTGCTGGGCTATACGCTAGTATAAATATAATACTTACAGAGAGATAGTTAACAATTAATGGTGTATCCAAGTTTGAATGTCACGTGGGCAAGATATCACTCCTATTTAGTCAATGACAATACAGTGTCAGTAACAGAGTTAGAATGGTGTTTCAATACAAGTAAAATACTAAATACAAAGCAAAAGTGGGAACAAGATAAAAGCTTAGTAATAAATCCAGTATATAATATATATATATATATATTATACTCGATATATCACTATATAATAACATTTAAAAATCTAGATAAAACAAAACATGTAGAATGTGAGGTACATATAAAAAATGTGCATTAAATATTTTACTTACTAAAATAACTGTGTTAACCTTATAAAAGTTTAAAAGTTACGAGGGTTAACTGTATGGGAAATGTCAGAACAACGATGGCCCGGCATGGCCAGGTGGTTAGGGCGCTCAACTCGCAATCTGCGGGTCGCGGGTTCGACTCTAGTCATTAAATATGCTCACACTTTCAGAAGTGAAGGAGTTATAATATGACGGTCAATCCCAATATTCGTTGGTAAAAGAGTAGCCCAAGAGTTGGGGGTGGGTGGTGATGACTAGCTGCCTTCTCTCTAGTCTTACACTGCTAAATTAGGGACTGCTAGCGCAGATAGCCCTCGTGTAGCTTTGCGCGAAGTCCATAACAAACAAAGAAACAGAACAACGAAAACTCGTCGTTTATGAGTGGCAGTGTTTACAATACAACTGGAAGATTAATTATTAGTTTCTATAAATCAAATTATTAAAAAAAAATTAAATAAAAATTTAGTGATAAAACATTACCTAAGCTAGAAAAGACATAACAATTAATACTTAGAATGGATAATTTATAAAAACATGAGCATGAGCACAGAAAGTCAGAATTGAGAACTTTATGGACAAAAATGTTTTTTCGAGAAAAAATTCAGTAGACTACCAAAAACCAAGAGTCCGATAAAAATGAATCAAAACTCTCGTAATACATATCTGTGATAATTCGGGAAATAACGTATATATATCTGTGTTGATACTGAAAATAGAACGACATTTTTGTTTACAAATAAGCTAAATAACAGTACTAAGTTAAATATTCCATATTCTTTACACAGATATTTTATGTAATTAGATACAAATAGGTTAAGAAAAAATGAATTCTCTAAACACCGAATGTAAAATTATTCACCACTAACCACAATAATATGACAAATAGAGATGATCATTCTTGTTCGCACAACACTAAAACCAGTATTAACCATATCCACAACACAAAAGACAAAGATAAAAATTCTACCTTTAACACTACAATACATACATATATAACCAAACAAAATTAAATAATAGGTTGAACAATCTTCGCTCTTCGTCGGCCAGCTCGAAGCGTCATCCTTCTTTAGACAGAAGTATAAAAAATTTGGCGTTTGTTCAACTTATTATTTAAATTTGATATTTTAGTTGTCTATGCGGTTTTAACTGTTTTTGTCGTTATATACAAACAAAGAGACATGATCATTCTTGCTTACTCAACACTAAAACCACTATTAACAATATCGACAACACAAACGACAAAGATAAAAATTTGACTTTTAACCACAAGAATACATACATATATACAGACAAACAGACATTGTCATTTTTGTTTACACAGCATTAAAACCACTGTTAACAATATCCACAACACAAAAGACGAAGATAAAACTCTATTTTTAACGATAAGAATATATACATATGCAAATAAGTGCATGACCATTCTTGCTCACACAACACTAAAACCACTATTAACAATATCCACACTGCAAAAACAAGTTGTTTAAAAAGCCAGCCAGTATAATTGCTTACAGTAATATTGGTTATGTTAACCAATTTTCGGGTTGAAAGAATTGAAAAGAAACCAGTATTAATTGGTTGCATCAACTAATTTATGTTTGTAGATCTCACTGTAACAATACACATAGATATATAACATAATAACACACAATCATATATATACACCACAATATCAAAAAATGAACGCCTACTTTTTAATAAAGTCAACAATAATGTCAAAACTGAGCATGAACTGTATACATTTTGATTCCCACTACATATAAAGAATGTTTATATCCAAAGTGAAGATCCTGTAGTCGATCAGGCTAGTAAACCGATCACGATCACACTAACTTTCACACACGTGAAAAACAAAGCTCCAGGTCCTGATCGCTTACAGACATTTTTGTTCAAAAAAGGCACTCAGACATTGATGAAACACTTAACAACCATGTTTAATCTACCTTTTAAATTGGGATACATACCTCCCTCTTGGAAGCAAGCAAATATTCTTATGTTCCTGAAGGAGGGAATAAACCTGAAAAGTATCGTCCAATCAAACTGACCAGTTGTTTGGATAAAATTCTGGAAACGTATAATAAAAAACAGGCTTTCCACAGTCTTGGAAAACACCTGAAAGAGGGAATAAACCTGAAAAGTATCGCCCAATTAAACTGACCAGTTGTTTGGATAAAATTCTGGAAACGTATAATAAAAAACAGGCTTTCCAAGGTCTCGGAAAGCACCTGAAAATTACCCCAAGTTCAGAATGGTTTCAGAAAATTCAGGCAGACCACAGATCATTCAGTTAGACTAACTGAAACCATATTAGATAGCTTTAACAAAAACTTAATGCACTGTCGCCTGATTTTCGATATCGATAATAATGGTTTAAGGTGTCAGAGTTGGAACTAGCGTGCGGTATTATTTACTGATTATCAAACTTTATGAAGAATAGAAAAGTGTGAGGGCACCAACTCAGAATATTTTACTCCAGAGGCAGGTGTGTCCCAGGGTGGGGTAGATAGCCTTATCTTATTTATCAAGTATGTAAGCAATATGCCGTTAATAGACACACATTTCAGTTTCACTTCACGGTTTATTGAGGATGAGATTATTTGGAAGAGTTCCCCTATCTCCTTCATAGCTGCATTCACTACTTAATACAGTAATTGAATACTGCAATATATGGCAGATTACAAAACATTGTGTCTAAAACACAAGCAATCTTATTCACAAAATCTATAAAACCAGTAAACAAACTAACAATCTATATTTAGATGGGACTCTTCTCCGGGTAGCCAAATCAGTGGACAGCGGTAAGCCTACGGAATTACAACGCTGAAATCCGAGGTTCGATTCCCCGAAGTGGACGCTGCAGATATTCCGATGTGGCTTTGCTCTAAAACAAACAACAACAATAAATCAACTAAATTCTTAGGTATCACCTACGATTCGAAACTTACACGGTCAGAAAATGTACAAATAATAAAGTATAAAACTTTACGTAGGTTAGGAGTCTAACTGGCGAAAAGCAGGGCACATCCACACAAAATACACTCAAAATATATAAAACCTACATACGGCCAGTCACAGAATATGCATCAAACATACTTTATAGTCACTATGAGAAAAACCTACACACTGGATAGGTGAAGCGAAGAAAAAGTGTCATTGGCCACTATTCAGTTCTTCACATTATAAAGCCGTACAATAGCAGATATAATAAATAAAGTCAGTATTTCGAATATTGTTTAAGTCTAGGTTCAAGAAAGGTCCAGTTCAATCTACACTTTGATCAACGTGTGTTACTAGGTTATACTAGTTTCGGAGAATTCCACTCCTCGTCAGTAACCCTGAACAGAAGTTAAACAAAGAGAGATAAGCTAGACCTATATGATAGTGAAAAATGAAATGGATGAAACAAATGTTTGACTTCACAGAATACTTACAATATATTGCAGAAAACTTACCCACAAAATCATGACACTTGAGGAAACCACGCAGGAAACAACAAAAGACAGACACTACAATCAGTTATTATAGTCAATAGGCATTTATAAGCATAGTGTGTCATCAAAACTCCAATAATACCTAAAAATACAAGACGAATTAATTTTATCTAAAGCATATGACAACAGTTTGAAACGTGCATGCATTTTCATATCTCTAGTACAGCGTATATTAAAACAAGGTCGCCAAGGTATTGTCAAAACAAATAAAATTCTCTGAAAAAAAGTATGGTTTTTCCAACTAGAAAAGCTCATGGAAGACCAACTCTCAAAATGTCTTGTTTTCATCAAAGGTCTAGTAGTTCACCACACCGTTATGAGCGATGTTAACATTTCCTAGTGAACCGTGGACAGAGCTCGGTATCGACGGGAAAATACTCGCTTGTAATCTCACGGTATCCTGTCGTCGAAACTGTAACATCCACGTCAGCAAAAGCTGTTATATTAAGCCTAAATTACGGTATACCTCGTGTATTAAAAGTGGATAAAGGATCACCATTCAATACATGAGGCTTTCCAACATTAAAAAAAAACGTATTATCTCAGAGCTAATGCTCATGCAGAAAGATTTATGAGGAAACTTAAGAAAGTGTTGTTAAGCACGACATTTTACAACATCCTGGACACGAAACTATTGATTCATTCTACAAAAGAGGGACGTAACAACCAAAACTCGCATGAAAAAAAAATGGACAAACGACTCCACACACGCCACCCTACAATAATGCTGTTTTAGTATGACAGAAAAGAGTAACGAAGCTCATGCACTACCCTATTCGATCTAAAGCCTTGCACAGTCACATCTGTTAAAGGACTACTCTTCAATGTCAAGTGAAAAGACCACACGATCACTGGGAACTCGCCATTATTTAAACGTTTTTAAGGATCCATAGAAAATAAAATAATCACCATCACACAACTTCACTCCAACCAGTGTAACACCAAAACACTAAACACAAACAACGGACACTGCATCTGAAATGACGCTACATCCTGAACGAGTTCGCAACCGTCCAAGCTAATTTTACTAAAATATTGTGCGTACAACTTAAGGAAAAAGTCAAAACCATGATCTTACAACGCAGTAGAACAATAAAACAAGGAAGAACGATAGAGACAATAATTGCTAAATATTTATAACGCACAAGTTTCATATGTTTTAACTTCTAAATCAGCGTTTAGTCATATTATTTTTTAGACCGGCCGTCTAGTGAACTTTGTCAGATGATTTTGCGAAAAAAAGAAATGAAAAAATATGATTTAATGTTTAACTGTAGAGTTTTACATTACAACTAAATAGTATAACAGCACATAATTAGCTGTTCATTGGTCAAGAAAAAACTGGAAACAGTCGTGGATCGTCTTTGTCAGATATAAATGTGGGAACTAACGTCCAGTATCTCTTATATTTTAATTTACTGTAAGAAGTCACAAAGATGTTACTGAAGATATTTCCATAAGATTATATCCAATGCTATAGCTCTCTGTTAGAGTTTTGTAGGTTTATATGTGGAAAAAAAAACAGCTGGACAAGGAGTAAAACCAGAATGACTTGTGGGTTTATATATGAAAAACAGAGGGACAAGGGGTAAAACCAGAATGTCTTGTAGGTTTATATGTGAAAAAACAGCTGGACAAGTAGTAAAACCAGAATGTCTTGTTGGTTTATATATGAAAAACAGAGGTGCAAGTAGTAAAACCAGAATGTCTTGTGGGTTTATATATGGAAAACAGAGGGACAAGGGGTAAAACCAGAATGTCTTGTAGGTTTATATATGAAAAAACAGAGGTACAAGGAGTAAAACCAGAATATCTTGTAGGTTTATATTAATATTTACCGGGCCATATTGGAATTATTATCATCTAAATGTAAATTATTTACAGATATTTCATTTAAAAAGGAAAAATATAGACTTCAAACAATTCATTATGACATCTATTGATAAAGCAGAAAATAATATTGGTTTCATTTGTAAAAAGTTTTATTATTAAATTCTTATAAATCAAATTAATACTGATCATATTTCTTTTAAATGCAATCTAAAATGGATAATATTATCATTAACTTATTTCAAGTTTGTTTGTTTCTATTTGTATAATGCACAAAGCTACACAAAGGGCTATCTGTGCTCTGCTCACCACGGGTATCGAAACCCGGATTCTAGCGTTGTAAGTCCGCAGACATACCGCTAGGTCATTGGGGGGGGGGCTTCAAGTTTGTAAGTGAATAAATATTTAGGGTTGATAAACATTTTTAAGCTTCCATTTCCTTATGCCTTATGTAATCCAAAATTACACAAAGTACGAGCTAAATTCAGATTTATTGGTTATATATTTAATGAGATTTTTTATTATTTATAATAATAATACGGTTCTAGAAAACAGTAAGTACTTCTTCTTTATTATTTTTTGACTTTACCACTTTATAAACTAAAATAGCTTTAACTGATTTGGTTAGAAGTTTCTGTTTATTAAAAGATTTGTTATGAGAGACCATACTAAATTATCAAACTCTAACTTCACTAAATATCATTGTGACAGCTTGGTTAGTTACTTTATGTTTGATACTATATTGTTTTCAATAAAAACGTGTTGTGCAACAAATTGAAACCCATGGGCGACTATTATTTTACATATGCTGTTAATCTACATTGATTTTATAATGAATTTTTAGTTGTGAAACAACAATGTAACACTGTAAACTTTAAATTTACCTCTCGTATATGGACGATTTAGTTTCTATTAATAATTCAGGTTTAATACAAACACTTTATTAAATTTACCCAAGTAACTTAGAAATTCAGTGAAGTCCTGGTTCCAGAGATGCTGCACATTATTGTTTGTATATATTTGGACTTACATATTATTTAGTCGTCCTTAATTTAGAAGTGATAAACTAGAGGGAAGGCAGCTAGATAACATTACCCACAATCAACTCTTGCACTATTCTTTACCAACGAATAGTGGGATTGACTGTCATATTATAAAGCCACACTGATGAAAAGGATAGCATGTTCGGTGACAGGATTCGAACCCGCAACCAGGAAATTGCGAATCAAGCCTCAGATTTAAAAGCATGTGAATTTCATTGTTAAAACGTCGTGCTATATTTAATATGTAAAAATACTTCTTTTTTCTCAGAGAATGTTTTTCTTTTGAATTTCAACTTAATCAGAAATGTGATGGAACTGCTGATAAAAAGAACTTTGTCATAATATGTTGTGCTAGCAACGAACAATATGTCAAAATAAAAGAAACTACGGTGATTAAAAAACTCAAACTAAATTCATTTATAAGATGTTTCAAGTGAGCGAATCTGTCAACTTTATAAGCTTTTTTCTTGGATGAATTCAATAGTTTAACAAAAAAGAAAACGTTTGATCTATATATTTATTTAATTTTCACTTTCTTAAAACGTTATTCCTTTCACAGGTGTAGTTTTTTTATAGTAACAACTAATAAAGCAGTAAATCAAGCCTGAGTGACTAACATCAAGTAGCTAGCCTATTCCTACTTTACCTGACTTGTATTTAACAATATATAATAGATATCATGCAACATGACCTAAGTATAGTTCTGGTTGGGTGATTAATTTGTTTTCCATCGTACTATATAGCAGGATAATATATTACGACTTTACAATTTTGGCAGTATATTTACATAAGTTTAAAACTTTAAATCCTTATATATGGGTTATTTTTAGGTGATTTCATCATACTCTTTATAGGAATGAACGGTAGTTTTAACGTTAGAGTAAAAGGCTACTAGGCTTTATCCTTTGTTCAGCTGTTTTTCACAACCAATTTTTCCCCTGCGCTTGAAAGATAATTAGAGAGACAAGAAATCCCAACAATTTTTCGGTGCTAAGTTAACTTTCTGAAATTATACACCTTACAGTGCTCTGCAATGGTTATAATTTATCTTACTTTTTGTGGTGTAATGTGTGAATATAATTTTATTGTTCGTCTCTGGTTTATGGTGGTAAAATGTTCGCCCATTTTCAGTTGATGACAGTTTATTTATTTTGTGGTTGTGTATTTGTATATAAATATAGTTGAAAATTTAAAATGTGATGCTTAGAAAAAGAAATTTCCAGAATTACACTACATTATGGTCCAGTTTAGTAAGATTTGCTATATATACACCTATATATTGTATAGTTTTATTATATGCGTACATACCCAAATTCTACAATATAATATGTACTTCTATATGTATGCATCTAAGATTTGTTATATGTGTATATACCCAAATTTTACTATATAATATACTTAGGTTTTACTATATACGTATATATACGTAAGTTTTAATATGTAATGTACCTAAGTTTACTAAAAGTAAAAATATTTAGAAAAATATCCGTCTGTTTGCGTGATTTAGATTTAAGGTGCAGCATAACATATTAATGATCTTAAGAGTCATATACGATAAGCTAAACTCACAGAATATTATAAGTCACGTGATGCATTATTATAATTAAACATCTAACTAATGGTAATCTTTGATATGTTATTGACTATTGAGAGAAGAAAGAAGAACGGTACTAATTTGATAAAACAACATTACTATAAATGATCGATTAGTGATGAAAAAACACTTGGATATATCCGCATATATCAAAACTTAGATATATACATATAAAGCCTTATCTCTAATCCTTTTACCTTTTGTTCAACACATTATTCGTGTTTTTATAAAAGTGTTCAGTGAGTGCTATGGTTTATAAGAATATTGTTTATAATTTTCTGCTTGTCAGTTCTTCGCCTTTTACAACTGTTTTTTTTTACCTTTATTTTATTAACTTTTCTTAAGGTTGTTTTTGCTAAATGTAAAACAGAAAAGATGTAGCTTTCTGATTTAAATTATATTGTTATGATATTTTAATACTAAGTAGCATTATTTTGCAAAACATATTTCACCGGATAAATTTAGAGCTGGAGAATACGCTCTTTGGAATTTTTCAGTTTGTTTTTCAAACAATACAAATACAAACAAATTAATAATTTCTCCAAACGTTTGGCTTATAACATTTCCAAGCTCCTTACACTTGGTAAAACAGTTTTACACTCTTAAAAGAAATGCTGCATATCCCAAAGATCTCTAGGGACTGAATTGTTTAGCAAATCTAAACTGAAACCTGAAACTGTGAGCCACTTTCAGTTGTTTGAAACGAGCTTGACAATGGTGTTGTTTCTCGATGACAGTAACAACAAAAACGTGTTCTATTAAACGTTGTCACTCGTGTGAGCGAAAGAGTTAATGACTGTGTTATAATTTATACAAACATAAATCACTCACGTATTGTAAGTCTATAAGACGAGTCCAGTAATGAGCATGTAACAGATGAACAAATGTGGAATATATATGTATGATTGAGTTTGCTATACAAACAACGTAATCCGTTAGTTTTTTTTCTTGTTGAACGCTAATCATCGTCAAAGCTTTCAATTTAAGTATTAGATAAAACATAGATTTTTCAGAAACAACAAAAATCTTCTCTACTTTATATAAAGTTTCGTAAAATTATATTAATAACAACAGAAAAAGTAAAGCCATATTTTAATTATCGTAGTTTTTATAAGATTTAGTATAAGCTGCACAATAAAAACAAGTTTAGTTCATTGTAATATTGTTAGTTCAAGCTTACTCTGCCCACCACTGGTATCGAAACCCGGTTTCTAGGTTTACCTTTAATCTATCAGTTCAAATTAACATCCTACGAGCACAGATATATAGCCTTTGTGTAGGTTGGCGCAAATTTCAGAAACAAACCAATTACCATAAACCAAGTTTAAATTGATATTACCATGAACCGAGCTTTAAAAAGATAAAAACGAACATTATCATGATGAACCAACTAAGTTTGAACTTCTATCTTAACATGAACAGGCCAGACGTGGTCTAGTAGTTAGCTTGCCGGATTGTGAGTCAGAGGATCCATGGTTTACGTCTCCTTACTGCAAAATCGCGCTCCGCACTTTGGGGCCGTGTGTGCACTCTAAGAGTAATGGTCAACTCCCACTATTCGATTACAGTAGCCCAAGAGTTGGGGGTGGTTGCTGTTTACCTCTAGTTTTTTTGTTTGTTTGGAATTAAGCACAAAGCTACACAATGGGCTATCTGTACTAAGAGCCTCTGCCATAACTTCCTTTCAGCTGATTCCAGTGAAGGTTGAACCAAAGTTGAGTTCCTATAATATACTTAATAATTAACTGCAACATTTGAATAAATAAACAGTAGCATTATATAATGGAAAATGGTGTTGTTATTAATGTTATCAAGTTTTAAGCTTACATAGAAATGGAATCTATGCATCTCTACATGAGAAACTTTTTCTTTTCTTTTCTTTAACCAATTAGGTTAACACTCACTCTAGCATTATTCGATTCCACAAGGGCTTGGCATGTCCTACTGGTTAGCTCAAGAGATGGTGGTAAGTGGTATTCTATAGCTGCCTTCTCTCTAGTATATCACTTCCAAATTAGGGATGGCTAATGCAGATAGCTTTCGAGTAGCTTTGCATGAAATTCAACACAAAACAAAATTCCAGCGCGATCATATTTGGTCATGGGTGTATGATATTATAACATTTAAACATTTACAGTATGTATTTAATGTACAATTCTAGTTTATAAAATTATATACATAATCAGGGAAATGACTTCCTTTTTCCTTTACCTTAATGTATTTGTTGAAGTACTTTTCACATTTAATAGAATAAAACGAACTTAACATCTCTGTACTGATGTGCTTGCTCAAATAAAAAACTGTATAATAGATACACTTGGTATAGAGGCTGCGTCTTAAAACTTCATATATTAAAACCCTGAATAATATCTATCTATATATGTGTGTGTGTGTGTGTGTGTGTATTGTAAAAGCGTCACTGTTACGTCTTAAGGTTCTAGTTACTCATTAAAATTGAACCGTTTTTCACTTGTTAGTATGCACATAGTGCAATTTTCGAAGTAAAATTGTTATCGATTCTACGGTAAACATAACACTAAAGCGCACAATCATGGCAAAGTAAATATTGTATGTTACAGCGTTTTTCTTCAGATGGGTAATCAGGTCATCTTCCATTCTAGATTACATTATTCGTGGTTTCGGTCGTGTTGTACAAACTCATGAATCGGAATGTTATCGTTCCCAGAGGATTCCCATCATATTAAAATATCTACGTATGCGTGGGCATAAAATATAGGTTTCGCTATAACATCTAATGGTTGAGGTCTTCATCCAATCAAGTTATAGAATACTTTTGGCAGTGGTTTCAGAAGTCAAACGTTTTACAATGGAAAAATATTTGCAAGAAACAAAAACACTTTATCACTGAAATACAACGAAAAGCCTTTAAACCATTGCTGACCTAATGCACAATTGTACACTATCATAAAAAACAACAAGAAATATAACTACGATTAAAATGAATGGAAGACAATGTACACACACCAGCACTTTCAATGGGAACATTGTACAGTTGTGGAATGGGAAACGAAATCCTAGTTTTTTGGGGAATGTTTTTCTATAATGTTATATTCCATGTCGTTATAAAGAAGCTAATATTGAGACACTCTATAATGTTCCTTCTCCCTCAGACATCATTGTTACTATAATTTGTTATTTTTCTTGTTTTATAGAGGCAAATAATCCCATTTGAGTTATTGATTATAAAATGATGTCACTTAATGTTAATACAAAATACATTTTAGTGCTGTATTCATACTTCAACCCGTAATTCTGATTTGCTGAATTAATGATTTATTAGATACTAAACATAGCAAGTTTCATATTATCATAATAAAAATACAGCTATATATCGATAAAGCAAAAAATGCTGATGATAGTAATTAAAATATACATTCCTATGAGCTGAAAGAGGCTAAACGCAGCTATCATGAGAATAAGAATTAATGGTAAAAAGAAAAAACAACACACGTTATACATACTACTAACCCCCTTTAGTGGCTGAGCGATAAGCCTGAAAGCTTATAGCGTTAAAGTTCGGGGTTCGACCCCTGGAATGGCCTTAGCAGATTTTTTTAACGACAAAAAAAAACAGACAAAACATTGCATGCAAACATAAGATTTTAGAAGATATATTTGATATTTTAATCTGAAAGTGTGTAGAAACCAAGTTTATAGTAGCTTAGAGGTCATTCAAACACCCCAAGATTCTAGTATAACCATCCCTAATTTTGAAATAATGGCTAGAAATAGAGAGCAGCACTCACCGCCTACACATTTACTGTAAACCGAATAGCAGGATTTGATGTACTTGTTATAACACCCTCAAGCTAAAGCCATGGAACACGTTGAGCACCATATTGTGTCTCGAACTTTTATCCCTATGATCCTTAACTTCTAGATTATGCTCGGTTCCATGTGTGATTTTGAGATGGTTAACTATACCATATGTCTGAGGAATGGTTTTGCCACGTGTTACGTTGCACAATGGGGAAGTGTTTTTCAGGTCAATCTCTAGATTATGGCTCACCGACTACATTTATTTTAGTTATTTTATCTTTATTTGTTTTACTTATAATTTGTTGAAGTTATGAATTAGATATAGCCGCTTTTTGTCCTATCAACAGATAAAATAGTTATGAAATTTAATAAAAAAAACTCCTGTATTAAAGCCTATAAAATTGTTCATTAAACATTGCAAAACATGAAAACGGCATTAAATTAGTTTAGAGTTTAGCAAAGTTTTTGCAATATATAATACATGCATGTTATTTAAATTTGTGAATTGTTATGTCCATATTTAAAGGAGATATCATGTTAGGATATTATTTCTAAGAAATATTTTTTTTGTTTGATTTTTGTAAGCCAAAACCACCCCAGTATCAGACGTAACATTTCAATATATACTGTACATACAAATAAAAAATCTGCCCTAATATTAAGGCTTACAAACATTTGAGGTTTTAAAATACATTGTAAAATGTATCTAAAACTGATTAAACGTCATCTTTTCACGTTTCATAATGATTTAATATTCCTAGATATAAAATGTAGTATTACAAAAGTTTGGCATAATAGGATCCCTGAACAACGAAGAGATTCCCTAAAACTCAAACCTGAGAAACTCTAACCTCTTTAACTGCAAAAAATAAGTAACCGTATTTGTTAATTTGCATGCTGATTGTAAAAATCTTTGACATATTCTTAATAAAGAGTGAAATGAGAAGTGAGAAGAAAAATTTATAAATATATTAAATTGTTCGCCCTTTTTAGCTTCTCTAAAATGTTAAAGGTTACCTATGTGTCTAAAGTGAATGTGAAACCAGCAAATGGTAATTCCATATGTCTATAAATTAAGCAATTCTTAAAATATACATGGTAAAACACGGATATAGAGAGTATGGTAGCCTCAAAATTATTAACAGGTATCAACTTGCGCCCACAACATATAGACCTAAGGGGAGTAGCTCCCCTTGCCTCTAGTTCCTCTACTTGAATTCAAACATCAAAACACTATGATTAGTGCATCTAGTGTGTAACAAAAAGTAATTACAATGTGGATTGGTTTGGCTAAGTCTTGTTTAACATTCTTCACAAAATTACTGGAGAAAGATAAAAATCAACATCACGTAGGTGAATGTTATAAGAATGGTTTTCTAACGATTTTGAAGATTAAAACGAAGTATCTAGAGTAGTCTTTTTCTGATATAAGCTTGGAAACGAAAATATTTTTCCATTATCGTCAGCAATAGTCTGGGTGTACTAAAACAATAAAATTATCCCCTCTCTACAGCATAAATAAATTTCTTAAACATCAAAATATACGGAGATATGATTTATTTTAATAAATATCTTGTAACATTGCTATGGAGTTTTAACCTGAAAGGTACTGTTTTTCAAAACATGAGCTGAAAGGACAGGTCAAAGGCTCTTAAATTTCAGGTAAAACCTTTCTAAATTTAGCAATGCTGCTCAGAGAAAATTCAACCAGTCGGCAGTATTCGCTGCCTTAGCAGCTATTTTTTAACAGAATATCAGTATTAATTATCACAGTTATAAACTCTTCACGGATGAATGTGCGAAGCATGATTAACGACACATCTAAGGTCGAAACTTGGGCCTTCCGATCTCATCCAACACGCTAACCACTGGGCCACGCCAGTTCTAGCTCTTGTGTCAGTACATGTATCGTGTATAGAAAACCGGTACATGCTAAAATATGACAAGATTATTCTAACATTGGTTTCTGACTTGAAGGCCAGTTTGAGAGTATGACTACACTTGATGTAAGATATCAAATACTTGAAGGTCAATTAGAATGTATGTTTACTGTTGATGTGAGTTATCAAGAGACTTGAAGGTCAGTTACAGTGTATGACTACTCTTGCTGTAAGTTATCAAGAGACTTGAAGGTCAGTTTGAGAGTATGACTACACTTGATGTAAGATATCAAATACTTGAAGGTCAACTAGAATGTATGTTTACTGTTGATGTGAGTTATCAAACAAGAAATCGAAAAATCTACACATGTATAAACTTTCAAATTTTATTCTCTAGAATACCTGATGTGTAGTACCTTTCTGACTCACTGAGAACGAACATAAATATATATATAGTATAATTTAGTTATAAACCGAAATTGTACAATGCAGTTATAAACTGGAATATAGCATACAGTTTGAATAGAATCAGTATAATACAGTTATATACAAGACAGAGCAGAATTACTTATACACAGATACAGAGCAAAATCCCCTCATGAACAGACACAGAACAGGATTAGTTATAAAGAGAAACATAAGAGCATAACATTTATAAACAGAGCAGAATTACTTATACACAGATACAGAGCAAAATCCCCTCATGAACAGACACAGAACAGGATTAGTTATAAAGAGAAACATAAGAGCATAACATTTATAAACAGAGCAGAATACATTTATGAACAGGAACATAATAGCATTTAACTATGAACAGAAACGAATAGAATAAAACTATGAACAGAATTTGTGGAACACAACCACGAACAGCAATTATTTAGCGTAATTCAGAATGTGTCTAAGGGTTGTGTGTCCAGACCACAAGACACGCAATCGCCGTATGAGTATTATAAGCATTTCACTGCGAGTTGTTAATTAACTTTAGTCGCATTGAATGGAACTAGACAATTACACTGAGAAATCCTACAACTTCACAGAACCATATTACAATCTTACATTTAATAATTTACAGTTTGAATAATTCAAGGTCTATTAACAGATTCTTGATAACTTACAGCAAGAGTAGTCATACACTGTAACTGACCTTCAAGTCTCTTGATAACTTACATCAAGAGCAGTCATAAACTTTAACTGACCTCCAAGCAATTTGGTAACTTACATCAAGAGTAGTTATACACTTTAACTGACCCCCAACTCTCTTTCCTTCCTAAACATAAAACCTAAGGCTATATTTTCCTTGCAGTTTTTCTGGAAACAGGATCCTGAAATCTACATTTCTTTTCTACTTCTGTAATGTTGACAGGATATAAAATTTTATTCTGAAGAGAGAAAAACTATGCATAACAGCGCTTGCATTTTTAGAGAGAAGTAAAATTGTACTTAACGCTTGTGGGTATGAAGTTATGTGCTTTCTGCACGCCTGAAAGTGGAAGGTTGTTAGAGAAACAAAATTTCTAATTTTGTTCTTTAGAGTCGTATATGCAGAAACTTTCTATTCAAGTCCCGAGTAAAGTATCATTTGCCGTGATTCAAACCATTTCAGAAGATTAAACTCCGAGGTAGCGCGATCGATCCCGGCCTGTTATGCATGTAATCTCCGCCAACAAAACGCTGCCTCACTCCTTGGAATGGTAATAGGCTGAAGACTGTACAGTGGGACTAGGGTTCGAGGTGGCGGGTGACGTCTGTCGGGGGAGATATCACACTTAATCCCTTTGCTAGTCTCGCGTTTCATACACCACCTGAGACCAGCCGGGTCGTGACATTGGGAACGCCTTTTAGCTGCTTGACTAAACCCAGCCGCATCAGTTCTAGTCTGAACTGTTGTCTCTCGGGGATGGTTAAGACTCTCCCATCATTGGTCATTTGGGAAACCATGACGATAAGAACGTTTCTAGGATCTCACACTCTATGCGGCTGCTATAGACATTGAAAGTTCTGTTACTGTGTAAACTGCACCATTCTTGCTCAGTGGTCCTAAATAATTACTTTATTAAGGTAGCTTTTTTTACACTTTTGTGGTCAGTATTGTACATATAATACTGCTTAATATTATAGCGTCGAGCATTATACAAATACCCAGGCACAATCTTCATATATTATGCTACAGGATGGGATCTAATAATAAAACAGAACATTTCATCTTTACAAAAGTAACATGTAACATTAACCCTTGTCAGTAAGAAATACTTCATAGAATGTGAATATGTCGAAGTTTGAAATATAAAATCTATAATGTTTCATCTACTGTATCAAAAATTAAGAGTAAAAAGTTTTACTTATTTTATTAAAACTTTAGTTCATGTATTAAAAGTTGAAATATAACGCTTCAACTAATTATTAAACATTGAACTAGAAACTTTTATATACCGTGTTATAAGTTGAAGTAAAGCGATCCATGTAATACATTAAAATTTAAAACATGGCATTTCAGCTCATGCATTAAAACTTGAAGTAGAACACTTTGTATACTGTTTCAAAACTGGAGTAATGAAGTTTTATTTAATGTATTAAAACTCGTAATATAACGCTTCTAGCCAGTTCTATAGCTTGCGTCTTTTGTTAACTGACGATAAAGTAAAAACAAGCAGATGGATGGTTTACATTTCACTACTTTATTAGAACTATTATCAACAAGTTTCATTAAATGTTTTAAACCGGAAGCTCCTGTAACTGTAAATACAGTTAGTATATATTATTATCTCATCTTTACATATCCCAAACCGGAAGCAGTGTCATATGTCACTCTGAGAGGAATTAGCAGCAAAATAGCTCAACTTACCATTAGATACTTTTGACATGGGAGTTCCTGTCACCCTGAATGGAATTAGCAGAAAATTATTATGTATATCATCACATACTTTCAGCCGGGAATGTATAACACCATTTTCAGTGAAATTAGGAAAAAAAAGATAGAAAGAAAAACATACCTTACATTGCATATGAAGCTACTCCTTCCGGTGAGAAACGACTTCAAATGATAAAGTTCTACTCTTTAAAATCTATGAAATGAGACTTGATCTCTAAGCCTTGGAATATTATATCTTAGATTTGTTTTTGTTTTGAGCTTTTAGTTTTAGTGTACGACATATCGAAAAATCAACGTTTACAGTATCATGATAAGGTAATCTTAATAAAGAGTAAATGATCAATAGGAAGTTAAGCTCCGAAGATAACTGTAGAAATAAGAAAATGTGGAAACAAGTATTTCATGATGATACGAAGAAATTTTGTCTGTTTATTCGTATATCCCCCCACCCTCCTTCCAAACTACACACTGGCTATCTATACTAACTGTCCCTGATTTTAAATTTACGTACTAGAAAGAAGGCAGTCACTTATGAGGTACCCTCCGCCAAATCATTGACTATTCTAGTCGAACTGAGGAATTTGATGGTTACTTTTATAAGCGCACCCACGGTCCCAAAGTGCGAAGCACAGTTCTGCAACAATGGAGCCTCAGATTGACAGTCCAGCTTACTAACCATTGGGCCGCAAGATAATGAAACGTAACTTATTTGTACACTTGAAAAAAATAAGTATGAACAATATACAGCACATTTTGGTAGTCATTAATGGAAACTGAAATATGTTGATGTAAAACTGAATTGAAGTAAAGAGAGAGAGAAAGTCCAATTTAAGATAGAAACACGCCTGTCAGCTCACATACAAACAATGTAATCATATACCTAGCAAAAAACGACCATGCTGGTCTAAAGTCGGAGCAGGACCTGCAAATGTAACCAGAATCAACCTATAAACTGCAGATCAATCAGTTCAGGCGTTGTGTCAAGTGCACTATCTTTCCACCTGCCTGTGAGAATTGTACAAGGGACAGTATCAAATGTCCTAAGTTTGTATTTGAGACAGCGCTTGATTGATACAACCATAAAACCTATAGCCCTAGAACAGCCTTTAACGTGTCTAGTACAAATTAATTGGATCTCACGATACAAGCAGCAACTGAAAAATTAAAGCATTTGTACATCGGATTAATTTTTATGTAAATATAGAGCTACAATTTAAACATTAGTATAGTGGCCAACACGTTACATTGGCATCACTTAATACAGAAATACAAAAATTACAATTGGCTAAAAAGGTTTGCTTTTTATGGAAATAATATTATACTTGCTTTTGTTTCGTTGGGTTTAGAAAGTTTGAGACTTTTTTTTTCTAAGAGTAACCGATTAAATAAAAATAAAGTAGATTACTAACTATCTTCAAAACGATTGAATCTCAGTGGCTCAACGGTAAACTTCAGGGCTTATTACGCTAAAATTCGAAGTTCGATGCGGCGAACGTAGCGCAGACATCCCACAGCATAGTTTTGCATTAAATCAAACAATCGCTTCTCAAGGCGATTGCAAATGTGAAACTATAAATAGTATGGGACTTAATTTACCAAATCATTGTACAATATATTAGTTATATTATCGATATTAGTTCATTGTACAATATATTAGTTATATTATCGATATTAGTTCATTGTACAATATATTAGTTATATTATATTATCGATATTAGTTCATTGTACAATATATTAGTTATATTATCGATATTAGTTCATTTTCTATCCCGTTCTTGATACACTACAGATATTTGCATGTTGTAATGACTGTAAGTAATTTGTTTTTTTTATCAGTTATTCTTACAAGGCATATTTTTTACGAGATTATTTTTATTAACTTACGTTGTGAACTGTAAGCAAGTAAAATTAGCTATTTTAATTTAACCATTTAATTGCCAAACCTATAAATACAAATGTCCTCTCGTTTTAAAACGACTACAATTGATATTTGTAAACGCGTAGAAACAGTATTGGAAGTAAATATACTTTTACCGGGAACTCTGGTTTTCTATAGCTTGTTATCACTAAACTTTCAGACATAGGTGATGGACTCTCTAGGTCAGATATTACTCTTTTAGCTGTTTGAAAGAAGTAATGGTACTTGAATTGAAGAAAAAATATATATACATATCATAATTTGACGTAAAAGTGTTATAACATGATATAATAAAAAAACATTTTAAGTAAAGAATAAAACAAATTTGCTTAGATCCTATATAAGAAAACAAACAAGACGTATTTCACCTTTTTTTATGAGAGTTACTAATTAGCCTTCACTAGCATATTTGTATTTTCAGCACACCATACACCCATAATTCATGTGAACATGATAGTACTTTCACCGCATCAAACACATAAAATTCATACTAATATAATAGTACTTTCAGCACATCATTCACCCATAATTCATGTGAACATGATAGTACTTTCACCGCATCAAACACATAGAATTCATACTAATATAATAGTACTTTCAGCACATCACTTGATATGCTGAAAGTACTATCATGTTCACATGAATTCTGGGTGAATGATGTGCTGAAAGTACTATTATATTAGTATGAATTCTGGGTGAATGATGTGCTGAAAGTACTATTATATTAGTATGAATTCTCTGTTTGATATGCTGAAAGTACTGTCATGTTCACATGAATTCTGGGTGAGCAGAGAATTCATACTAATATAATAGTACTTTCAGCACACCATACATCCAGAATTCATGTGAACATGATAGTACTTTCAGCATATCAAACAGAGAATTCATACTAATATCGTAGTACTTTCAGGACATCATTCACCCAGAATTCATGTGAACATGATAGTACTTTCGGCATATCAAACAGAGAATTCATACTAATATAGTAGTACTTTCAGCACACCATACACCCAGAATTCATAGTCTGAAAGCATTCTATACAACATTATTATTACGTAAGTTTGTTACCAAATACAGGAATAGCATTAATATTTGAAATACTTCGAAAACCTTATGCATAGAACTCCAAGCCAGCGGTTTTAATATAATCATTTTTGCACAATCTGATGATGATGATTGATTTTGCATTCCCTTTATTATATTCCAAAAACAACACGCGAAACAATATATATGCAAAGGATTAATAATAAAATCTTGAACAGTTAGTTTATTGTTGTCAAAGTTTGTAATACTCGAAAGTAACTAAATAAGTCAACACAGAAAATAAATACAATCAAGAGATAAAATTATGCAGTTTTGACGAATAACATTTTCTAGTGGTGTTTGGAAAATTTTATTTTCCCCCCTCAATTACAGATAAATAAGCTTTTTCACTGTCATTACTTCGTTTAAACTGTCTGTGATACCGGATCAATGCCAAAACATTTGACTCCTTGTTTTCTAACTAATTCAAAATGCTATCAAAAAGACAAAACCCTGATAAGACCCACGAGATGTAGCAGTAGGCTGTCTTAGAACCGGCCGAGTATTCGATGCCCATGTCAGCAAAGCATGCGGGTTTTGAAAGAGCTCTTAACGGGGTGAGAAGATGAATGGCTCCCGGTAGCTGTGATTAGATGTAGTGGCTTCGAGAAAATTAATTGTTTCGGCAAACCGTCCATATCGTTGAGCTGAAAGCGTGCAGAAGGATCAGAGGCAGGCATCTTCATGTCAAACACTGGAATGATAGATTGGGACCCTAGAGATAGCTCGTTTATAACGTTCTTCCAATGTATTCATAAACCTGGCCTAAACTGCCAGCTACTTGCCGGAAATCGATTTTCAACTGACGGGCCATGACCTTATCGTCCTCCGAAGGGCTAAGAGAAGACACGTCGGAGAAGTGCGAGCATGACATCCCTTCTTTGATTTGTGTTCATTTAGTTAATAGAGTGTGTCGGTGGCGCCTGTGGTCGGTCGGTAAACGTTTTTTTTTCTTTTTATATGGAACTCATACTTTTTGCAACAAACTTCACAACCACCATTCAGAAATATAAACATAGATAGACAGCTATATTGAAAGATATTTCATTTTGTTCTTGAAGCTAGAGCAGCTTTAGTTATTGGTGTGCAACCGTTTAATTACTTTTACTTGCTATGCAAGTACAATCGAATAGCTCTGAATGAAACTACTTGCTTCGGTTTTTACCTATCTGTCTATCTTTAAATCTTCATAATTTTCTTGTTCTTTCTAGTCCACTATATTATACCGTTATCGCGGAAGAAGAAGCTGCGCTCCGCTCTTTGAAGTGTTAGGTGCGTTATAAGTATGACAGTAAAATCCCATTAACTGATTAGAGTAGCCCATGAATCGGCAGTGGGTAATTTTGACCTCTAGTCCTTCACTTCAAAATTAGGACAACTAGCGCAAATAGCCTTCGAGAATCTGTGCTCGAAGTTCAACAGTAACTAAATTATACATTTGATTTCAAGATATCTTTATTCAAGCTCTTACTATTTGTACGATATTTTATTGTGTTCTGCTCTCTTTTTCTTTCTCACTATTTTGCAATCTCTTCGTACCTTAACTCTTAATCTTTTCCTCTTTTTCCACTTTCACAGTCTTTCCACATTTTCTTCTGTTCTGCACCCCGTTTTTACTTTTAATTTCTGTAATTTTTCTCTCTATAATTTATTGTCGTTTATTTTGATTTCTTTTTCTTTTTTTTTCTATTTCAATGTTCTCCCTACATTTTCTTTGTCTGCCATTCCTTTTTTTTATATTTTTTCTTTCATTTTGCATTTCCTCAGTTCTTTTCTTCATTTTTCCTTCCTTTTCTTTATTAAATATATTCTTATTCGTGCTTACTTTCTTACTTTCGATTTTTCTCCCGCACACTCAGCTTCTCTCTCTTTCTTTCTCAATCTAGTGGATTTCCAAGGTTCAATCTCCTTGTTGTGCTCTAGTTTCTCATAGATTAAGTCGGCATAGTAGCTATGACAGGTTTCGGCTGAATAACTATCAGTTCACTCGCTTCAATCCAACAGAGATTGGCCAAATCAATTAACGTTTTTGCTGGGTAAATGTCAGTGAATTAGCCACACGGGGTCTGGAGGCCTATGTCTGAAGCCGGGGCACCAAGAGCACGCAATCCGCTTTCTTTAAAGCCTGATAGGAAGCTGCTAGATGCAAATAGCTTTCGGTCGCACCACTCGAGATAGATCGGTCCCCTGCCGTTTGACTGGGGCTTCCACGCGTCGCGTAGTGCACGCGCACACAAGGAAAGGGATTAAGGATTTTAGGATAGGAATTAGATAAGTGAGCACAAAGACAGTGATTGCTACTGTTGTTTAGACGTGCATAGAAAATCTGTATTCTAGCATCAAATAATCCGAACTATTGTGAACCGTACCTGGATCGGATATATTCTGTAAGTCATAGGTAAAGCGCGGATTCTATCGAGAGATTAACGTTCAGAAATTTCCACATCTGTTAACCTAAACCTATACTGCCTGCAAAACAGAATCTTTCTAACTCTCTAAATTATTAACATCTAGCCAATTTGAACTTGACGTCCATGTTTACAACTGTTGTTAAAATCGAATACTGACTGATAAAAGAAACAAAAACATCAAAGTATATAAAGATTGTGATTTATACGTAAAAATGTAGCACGACAAACAGGGTGATTTTCGGTCAGGAATAGAAAGTAAAGGGTGCTGTAACGACGTATTGCATTAAGTCTTGATCGATCATTAGATAGAGACAAAGGTAGAACTAATGGAATCCAAAACTTGAGGTTTAATCAATTGAGATAAACTTCAGCAGTAAAATAAAAACATCTTGGTTCAAACTGGTTGTAGGTTTAAACATGGAGTTGAAAAAACTGATTTCACCTCTTGTTAAGTAGAACTAGTGATACAGCGCCAAAAAATGAACAATAATTATAGCATAACGTATCGTAGCTGTATCTCATGGAACATTTATAATGAAAAAACTTATAGCTCTACTTGTCAGAGAATAAACAGTGGTTGGGCCTAAAGTTAAGACTAACAGTCAAATGTAAAAAACACCGGAATAGTTGCAGTTGGACTTACTTTTAGTTTCTAAGTAAGGCACTTCAATTAAGAGTCACTAAAATCACAGTGGGATATGTTGGAAATTAGAAAATAGTCCAGTAACGATATATATACAATAAGCATGGTTCAATGGTTACCAAACTAAGATAAAGCTACTTTAGAACTAATTTTTTATAGGATATTATTTTTAACAAGACCCAAAACTAATTGATAAAATTTAGTTACAACATTTTTCTTTGTCAATAATTTCTAATGTTCCAAAATAAGAACATCACAATTTGTGTGGTACGCACTCAGACAAGGAAATACAGAATGAAAATTTATTTTTCTTGTTACACAGTATGTGCAGTAAAAAATAATACCTATCACTATAGAGAAAGAACTCCTAAGTATAACATTTCAATAATAAATCATTATCAGCTTACCATGCGTTTCATATTTCACCACAATTCAAAAAGTCGCGCAACGAAAGGGCTGGTTTATTTCCGAAAATAGTTTATTAGACAAAAGGGCCAATATTTGAGCTAAAATAACACGTAAAATACAGTGATTGAAAGCAATTAAAGAGGACACGCAATAACAGAAAAAAAAGTGTTTCAAAAATAGAAGAATGGTAAGTTATGAGTTAACCAATTGTTCATTATAGTTACTGATGGAAATATTTAAGATGAAACTTTCAGGCTTGTTACCAGACACTGATGTAAATTGTTAAAATCACAACGACGATTTAACTTGTCGCCAAACAGATACTGATTATAGATACGTCATTATGACCTCATTAATTGACTTTTAACCTGTCTTCAAACTGACTATGATTATGAAGAGTTTTTCAGGAAAATCTCATCATTCGAGTTCTAACTTATCATCAGCTATTGATTATGGGGATTGTTGAACTGACCAAATAATTTTAACTTGTCGTCAAACGTTAATTATATAGATTGTTAAGGTTAAGCTCATAAATCGAATTTTATCTTATCGTCAAATATTGATTAGAGAGAGTAAGGTGACCAATTGAGTTTAACTAGTTATAAAACAAGCACTAATTATGGTGGTTGTTAAAATAAAACAAAGTGGAGCTCATAGGTAAATGAGCATTAGTGGAGAAACCAACTATGAATAAATGACGGTTGAAATATTACCCAGAACCACGAAATACAACCCATTGTTTTAACTGGGGTAAATGGTAAATTGTTTTCTGCCCATACAAAGTGGAAGAGGCAAGTGATAGGACAGATTCTGATGATAAGTGTGAAGAACAAAAACCGCGGCACTTTTTTCTTTCAAGTCAAATAAAACAAACAAACAAACATATAAGTGATACCCATTTCGAATTTCCATACGGACATACGTAAAATATTAGTTTGTGTCTATTCCTTTTTTATCAATCAAGCTAATTCAGCCAAAATGCTGGGAGTCAGTCAGTTTTCTGTAAAATTTTTTAGTAACACTTATGTAATGGCACTGACGGCAGATAGCCGCCTTCATTTTCAATTTATTGAGACTGGTAAATACAAAGAAGAGACTGTTTTGAAATTATTCTGTTATACGCAAACGTTACGAAAATATATAACTTTCTGCCGGCCAGTAATATTTGTAAATCTCTAGTTTAATTGTGTAATATAAAACTCTAGTCATGATAAAATTAATCCTGAAAGCTACGATTCTCCTGGCTAATGGTTGAAAATATATTATTAAATGTTATATGTGATATTAGAGTAATTTCAAATCAAAGTTGTAGCTGGTGAACTTAGGAGTGCTTTTCTTCGTGGGGAAATATTTAGCAATACAGCTGATCTGCCTCATTGTTTTGGCTAGGTGTATTTGTAACCCAAATGTTTATTGTATATCTATGTATAATCGGATATATTGATAGACGGTGAGTGGAAGTCAGAGCTTGGGATCTAAAGTATGAACGTAACCCTTTACTTTTTACAGTTAAGTTAAACTGTGTTCATTTATATCTTACAAACTGGAAGGATCTTAATAACCCGTCTGTTTCTCTCATGCTATGATGTGCTATGTACACGCTATACCTAATTTCTCTGGGTGTAATATTTTACTCTCTGTAGACAATTTTGTACTGTATAGTTATAGGTGTGAATTTGATACCCACGTGCAAAAAATTTGTGACAGTTGTTACTCTCATTTAATAAAATTTAAGTAAAGGAATAATTCTGTAGTTAACCAAGTAAAACATCTATGCTGTTACAGCATTGATGGTTTCATCCCTATAATATATAACCAATCTTTTAGGATTAAAGTATACATTTTTGCATGTTAGTTTGAAAAAAAAACTCTGTGTTTTAGACACTCCGGTATGAAATACATAAGCTGATGAAATTTAATTATTGAAAGAACTGACAAAAAATGAGTGTGATAACAGTTTAAAAATGCAATTGAATTCCCAGACATACAAAAGTAGATTTTAATAATTCACGTCTTAACAATTGACAGCATCTTTAATGCTGACACATTCTGTTCTGTATAATCAAGTGACAATAATAATATTCCTAAAACAGACCAAATACTGCATATCAAACACCCAATATGTTACAAAGATAGTAAGTACTGTTGTATGATTCAGAGTTTCCATTAGACTTGAATCTCAGATACTGCTTACTATAACTGATTCTTGTGTTCTCAAATCAATATCACTTTACTAACACACTTTCTTGTAGTAAAGTGTTTTTGAAAATACTTTGAGTTGGTCATTTAACGGTCATTAATTATACGTTAGTATAAATATTTATACTAACATATGATCCATTTTATGTCAGTCACAAATATAAGCAACGAACAAACTATGAAAACCTGATTATTTTAATACAATCTGAAAAAAAATGACTATTGCAAGCCAAATTCGCCTTTCTACATGTCTTTCTTTCCTTTCTTCTTTCTTTCTTTTTCTAGTTAAGACAATGACTTTATCATCCACTTATGCTTTGACGAAATGTGCAGTGCATTCTTAAATTTATATATAAAAGTATCGATAAAACTTAATATACAAACACAGGCACAAACAAAAAAATGAGTTTTTGTGGGCACTTTATCAACATATATATATATTATAATTTCTAACCTTTTACGAAACAAATAAACCTTAAAACAAAAACTGAATAATTTATTTCCAGTTAATGATAAGTTGATTCTTTGATAAGTATACTTTTGGAGTTAGGTAGAGTGAGACAGTTTTTTCACTTAATATCCTCATACATAGAAAACTGGCCATTCAACATATCATGGCATGAGACACTTGTGCCATCTTTCTATCATTGTTATTAATAAAAGAAGCACACATTGAATGCAAATAAAAAGTTTAACCAATTCTAGTAAACCAGAATATTTACATGTCCCTGTTACCTGACACAGACAAGAATTTCTTTTGCAACAGTTGTTTGAAGTGCAAAATACTGCACTAATAAGAAATATTTCCATAAATAAGTCCACAAAATGAGCTTAGAATTTAAAATATAATAATTAGCATAATATTTTCTGTATAGAGTTAGTCTCAGTCATAATAAAATAATCTTATAAAGGTTTCTTTGTTTGTTGTTAAGAACAAAGCTACATAATGGGCTATCTGTGTATGTTGTGCTTACCACGGGTATAGAAACCCAATTTTTAAAGTTGTACTTTTTCAGATTTATCACTGAGTTACTGTGTGTTTGGGGGGGGGTTCTTGTAAAGGATTAGGACTGTTGAATGCCAGAGAAATAGCATAAATCCACAAATCCGTTTGAAATCCACAGCTTAACAAAAATAAGGTACCTTATAATACTAATAATACAAGTGAAATGGAGATGCATAATGCATACCTATGTGGGAATACCCTATGTGTATGTCAGTACCTTATGATATTTCTTTGTTGTGTTGTAAACTATCGTCCTCCTCCATACCTGCATTAATGCTGAGCATCGTTATTCTTTATCTCAAACTATTTGAACACTTAGTCAATACAAGTTATTTCTCATCTACAATATCTACACTCCGTGAATTATAAGCCAAGTATCTCTAATACAAAAACGCAGTAGAAATTCCCAAAATAACACAATAGTGAAATTCTAACTTAGTAATCATCCTCGAGTCCTTTGTAATTACATTTTATCACACTCTGGATAAAATGTAAACCAACCTGATCTCTCTTTATGTGCTTTCCACAAAGGTAGAAAAATGTGATGTAGCAACAACCGATATATTTATTTCTTGCATTTTTTCTTCTTTCTCTAACTCTTCTTTATCTACAGATGTATAGTCTGCTGATTTTTTTCTTCCTGGCACATATACGTTAACCTAATCACATCAAAAGAAGCTCTAAGCACAGATAAATCAATAACTAGTCTCAAATATTACTCCGCGTACACAACCACTAATTATATAAACTTTGAAAGCTGTGCACACGACCGCTCTTTATGTAAATATCGTCAAACAATGAAAGCGTTTTGTTGAATATTCGCTTTAATAAAACGTTGATATGGTAATATTAATAAAATTCAGCACATATTAACTAACATTTTATCTTATTGTTTCAAATACACTACGTTTAGGCGGAAACCCTTCTTCAGGTGAATAGGACTAACAGCTAGAACATACGTAGTTATACAACCAAGTACCTTGAACTTCAAATGTCGTTAAATAAGATTCAGGAATAACATGGGAGTGATGACCGTAGAACAAGGTGAATACTTTAGCCTAATCATATAGGTAAGTCCTATTCACCTGAAGACCTTTCATCTATATATACCGTCAGTCGGGTATAATATTTCGGTGGTAATACTGGGATAAGCCTAAGAATATACTATAGGTATACCTTTGGAGGCCAATGCATTTTTTATGTTAAGTTGGTTTTAATTAATGCAAATGATTAATTTGAGTCATATCTATGAAATAAAGACTCTTATTGCCTATTAGTATTACTATTGGAACTATGTCAATGTTCCAATGCTAGTCTAGGCATATGTTTTTATAATTTAAAGAATTATTATGTGGTTTATTAAATAAAAAGTGCCTAATGAATTAGCTAAGTTATTCCTTAATCACTAAGCCTATAGGATTTAGCCTTGACAACCATATGTTCAAGCAATGTAGAGGCGTAGTAATTATTCAAAAAAACTTGTGTTGACTGCTGTCAGTTATCAAGAAAAATACTCCAAGTTATTTATTATCAATGTCATTTCATTTGTTTCGTTTAATTTAGTCATTAGTTTGTAAGAATTATTAGACCTATATTCAGTTTGAAAACTATAAATGGATCATTTTTTATATAAATTGGCAAATCGTAATGTTCATTAAAGATATATGAAATGTTATTCAATGTTTTACTTTAAAATCGGTATTTTCAAAAATGGTTAACAACTTAACATGTGAAGATCATATTATTATTATGGAAGAGAACACTCTTAGTGTTTTTTAATCTGTTGGAAATAAACCATAAAATAAGTTTCTCAATAACTTGTTCACTGTATACAAAATATACAGTACAATTACGGTTTCTAATATAAGTTGAAATTGTTAAAGTGGACAGACTGTCTGATAAACTGGTGACTATATAATTTTGCTGTATTTTCACCAAACAGGCGAAGATAACATTCCACTGTATCGACTTTCTAAACCTTGTTTTCAAACAATGCCTAAGTTTGTAATGATATTTTGATCAATATGAAAAATAAATTATCTCTAGGTACCAGATGGTTGAAATAAAACTTCAAGTATTTTTGCTGTTGATGACTAATGCCAAAAAGTGTATGTATTCATTTAATTTGTATTCTTGTAGGTAAAAGATGCAGGCTTTGAATAACTTGTGACAGGTGGCTGTGACAGAAGCTGATATCAACAAGAAAATGGTTATTAATGCTGTGCAAAGTGTAAGTTTGTTTTTTTTTCTTTTTACAAGCTCCAGTATACAATTACAGTATATATGTGATGAGAATTTGAAAGTGAAACGTTTTACTTAGTGGATTGTAGTTTCCTGTATTAATAAGATAGCTTTGTTGTATCACTAGTGATTTGCAACTCTTTTATTGTTGTGTGAATCTTACTCAAAATTTTCTATCTTGCACAAGGCTCTGCTTTAATTTTCACGACTAACAAATGGGCATATATTACAATTGTTATAAACTAATACCCATTCTTAGTTGGAGATTATTTTTTCATGGATTTATTATTTTCCTGTGTATTAGAATTTTAAGTAGTTTTTGGCAAAGGGCTAAGTTCGTGTGGTAGAGGAATACTCAATATCTCTGGTAAGACGCCACATTCCATGTGCTAAGCATTGTCTTTTATTCGCATTATTTCATCAATCAAAAACCTTTTACTAAAAGACTAATGATTGAAAAAAAAGTTTAAAAATATGAAATTTAGTAGAATCACAAACATACGAAAAATCCAGGTGGCTGTGACAGAAGTTCATTTGGTCAATCGAGATAATCCAACAACAACAACAACAAACACAGCCCAACCTGAAAGCAGCTTCTAACATCCATAAAATTACACAACAAAAATCACATTATTTGATAAACGGGTTAATAATTCTAACAGGACAACGATTGTACCTAATCTCCAGCCTGGATCACACCGTCCATATCTTATTATTAGTTCCTTAAATATTTAGGTTTAGTTGTATTTTACAGCAAAGCCACATTGGGCAATCTGCCGTCTCCACCGCGGGGAATCGAACCTCGGATTTTAGCGTTGTAAGTCTGTAGACTTCCCGCTATCTAACCGGGAAATTAATATTTAGGATTAACTAATAAGAGGACAAACATTAAGAACAAAACTCGAAATGAAACCTTATCAAACTTGTGTACGAAGTGATTGTAACATTCCTATGCCAGAATTTAAAGTTTCTGTAAAATAAAGAATCTATTTACTGTTAATTTTTGTTAAAATTATAAAGATATGAAATAATTTGCGTAATGGTGTAGTGTGTACTTCTAGTTTAAAATGATCTTAAACATCTGTTGAAAAGATATTTGAAAGGCTATAAGTAATATGTGTTTGTATATGTGTATGTTTGTATTAAAAATCATTTAGGTCGTATGAGGTGTGTATGTGTCACGACTGAAACAGCTTGATTAGTTTAACTTCAGTACTTTTGTGTCATGTAATACATATAAAGGGCGGCCGTCTACAGAAACTTCACTTTGCGGGTTTGTGTGTGTGTACACAGAATAATGTATATTCATTTATTTATTTGTTGATACGTTTTAGCTTTAATTATTTCTTAGGGTTATCCGAAATCAGATTATATGTGTTTTTGTTAATACTTTTTTTCATCCATTTTTATTTTCCATATAAATTTTTGCGTTTGTATTTTATTTGGTGTTTATATAAAGAATCGTTTTGACAGTGTTACGTATTAGAATTTCAAATAGCCTGAAATTGAGTTAGTTGATAATTTAAATTTAGTAGTTAATCGTACTCTGGATTTAGTATTTCAATAAAAGCCGATATATAGTCAGTTTATGATATTTGCCAACAAGATTGATACACACCGTCTTCGTTTTTTAACACAAATACGTTTTAATATACACACAACAATACAACTTACAATAACAATTATTACAAATAGTTATTACAAACAATGATTTATAAACAGAAGTTTCACAAACTTACAAACAATATAAAGTCTTCTTTCTAGTTTGGAACCTCCTTGATATCTTATCGAGGGTTCACGATGAGCGAGTTAATTTCAAGTTAAAGTAGATATGGTTCGCTGGGAATCTAGCTAGCTTCGTCCTGTGCCACACACGCTGAATTTTTGGTCTGTTGAAGTTAGGTAATGTTTTCGTAAAAATACTAATGTCCGATGAGAACCCGCTGAAGTTAAACGATTTGTAATGTTCGAAATTTATAAATATTCCTGGTTAAATATTTTAAGTTTTCCGATTGATAAGTGTTATGAAAATCACAGTTATAGCTTTCGAAGTTTATAGCACATTGATTATAGCAAACTACTAATAGACACACTCTTTTGGCGCGGCGCGTTGGTTATATTTATAAGCGTGGGAAGGTTTTTCTAGAAAATTCAGATTACGTAACAATACAGTTAAGCGTTTACAGAAATACATATATTGTTGATTCTTACTCTCGAGAATCTTCTACAACTTTGGAGAATAGGCGCGAGTTTCGCAATACATATCTAACAGTATAAGCTAGGCATATTTTTTAGATATAAACTCAATCCAAACGAACGTTGACATTAAAATAAATATATAACAACAAATTTGTTACAACAGAGTCAACATTTTAAACACAGTAATAGTAATGAATAAATAAGTAAATAATAATAAATTGTATCTCTTTTGGGTTTTTAATCTTACCTCTGATTAAGGTCGTAGTCCTCGCCTTGTTGCACATTCATCACTTCCATGTTTGTATCTGAATCTTACGTAATGATATTTAAAATTCAAGGTATTTGGTTGTATCCTGTTTGTGTACACCTACGGTGTATATAAAATACAGGATTTTTGTAAATATACGTCCACCGCATAATACAGTCATTTCGTCTTAACTATTAAACTTATGGCGTAATGTAATTAGCAAAGGCTAATACTATCAGTATATGTGTTATAATGAATTGTAAAACTTCTTCCACAGTGATTGTAAATACTCAATGGTTGCGATATTCAAAGAAATATTTCTTTGCTTTCTAATAATTTGCAAATTTAATACATTTTCATCTTTAATGTTTCAACGGTTTGACAATTGCCGCGCACATATAGAAAATCATAAGTATAAGAAAACCAGAACTTGCATAAGCAAATGAAACGTCACTTAAAAATCTAATTAACATATACAGTAAACATTCAAACGAGTCAAATATGGAAAACGAACGATTTAGAGAAACTAACAAGCTAATCATTAACTTTACGGTAAAAATGCAAAAGAATACTTTATGCGTTTCGGGGTATGTGTGATATTTTATGTATTAATCATTTGTGTAATCATTCGTATATTTATAATATAAAATGACGTAAAGTTAGATAAGAATTTGAAAAATATAACAATTAGCAAAAATAATTAATTAATCATTAATTTCAGTGAATATGTTGATCGTGATTTCAATTTCAAAATTCTTAGAACGATCGTGTAAGTAGGTTTTTAGCGCAAAGCCACACAACGGGGTTATCCACCACGACGAATCGATCTCCAACTTGTGAGTTGTAAGTTTGTAAACTTAACGCCATGCAAAACATAGGAGTTAAATGTTTGGAGTAACATGTTGTTTTTGAAATTTAATTTAAAATTATTAAATTATCTAAAGTTCCAGTCTTAAGATGAAAGTGTTTTTGATTGTTCCTAATGGATGTCTTGAATCCTATATTTGAAATTAACAGTTGACTTAATTTAAACACTTTAATTGTGAATGTATGTGTTTATTATGGAAAGTATGTACGGTAACCTGAAACATATTCATCCATCATAATCTAAATCATTATCTGGCAAAAGTCTGTATGTGTCCCTTTACAACTAGCGAACCGATAGACTGATTGTCACAAAGCCTGGCATTTACCTTTAGGTCCCTCTAAGGAGTGACATAGAGGGCCGGAGTCTGGATCTGACATCCCTATATCACCCCTGTGGTCCCTATGTATTTTCCTTGCGTTTTGTCCGCTTACAATTGGCGAAAAGCAGGACCGATTGGTATCAGAGTTGGCATGTATCCTTAAAGCTCTCCGAGGAGTGACATAGGAATAGGGTCAACATTCGTATCTTATCTCCTCGTATTTCTACTCCAACCCTCACTAGAGCTTCTATGTCTTCGCCATGCGTTGAACGGGTACGTCAAATTAAAACTAAATAAATGAGATCAATACTAGAAAAAAGACCAAAAGAAAAACATTGTACTATTTTTCTGCACGTTAGCTCTAAATTGATAATTTTTTCTGATGTTGTACTTGCATTTGTCATTTCATTTTTGATTGTTATTGTTTATTCAGCAAAGCTGCACAATGGTCTATATGCACTCTGTCTACTGCGGGAAATCGAACCCCGGATTTCAGTAGTGCAAGTCCGTAAACTTACCACTGATCAACCAGAGAATTAATTTTTGGTGTATGAACCACCGTTAAAACCCATATTTCTTGTTTGTTTTTATATTTCGTATTATCATATACAGGGTGTCCGAAAAGTCTGGAACCATAGATGATTTTTAGTTTTTTAAATTTCGAATACGTGAATGATTATGGTTTTGTTAAAGCAAAGATCTAGTTAATCCTGCTGTTAATCCAAACTTGTTTCAAATTACAAGGACATCAAGTGAAAGACATTCTGTAAAATGCGTTGAAGTGCCTATGGTTGCAGAAGTTTCGAACACCCTGTAATTTTATATTAGCACAATAATTGTCTGAAATAACTCATTTTTTTATACTATTAAATTAAGATTAGTTTCAAGAAATCAAAATTAATTTATAAGCATATTCATTGTTTATACCATTATGGAGTAAACAAGTTAAACTACAGTTCATATAGTAATTTATACCTTACTCCCTACAGAATTTGTCCTACATGTAAAATCTGTGGTTGTATTCTTCTTATTACTCCTTTAGGGTGTAAAGATTGAAATAAAACGTTTAAAAAGAGTAAGGTTAGCATATAAGGAAGTCAGAAAGGCTCACTGTTAAGTATTAATTCACGAGTAAGTACATGTTAAATACATTAGAGGAATATAAAAAGAAATACAGTGTGTCAGTAAATTATCTAACCCATTTAAAAATTAATAACTTCAAAAATATTATAGGTAGAACACTCCAATTTTACTTAACTTGACGAACAACTCATAAAGTTTTTTTTCTTGTCTTAGTATACTTACACCCGTGCATCGTTTCTTGCTCGAAGATTGTCTAGGCGATACTTTATATTTCCCCAGGTGTTGTTCAGCATCTCGGGAGTCATATTCCTTATTGTATCGATTATTCTGTGGCGAAGATCCACGACAAAAATCCAACGGGATTATGTCAGGGGAACGTAGGGGCTATCATGTTGCTCCATCTCTGCCAATCCATCTATCTGGAAATGTGTTATTCAGGACGTCAAGAATCCAACGTATTGGAGCAATAGAAAATAGGACAAAAATTTTATGAGTTGTTCGTCAAGTTAAAACCATAATACTTTTGAGTTATTAATTTTTCAAACTGGTCAGATAACTTATGAACACCCTGTACTACGGAATAAATGTCAAGTTGACTCCCTCAGAATTCCTTTATGTTCCTCTAAAGGTGTTAATGTCGTGATTTTATATTAGTTTACTCCTTTACAAGAAGGTATCAATACTATTTCTGACTTTACTTCCGCAAGAGAACTAATTTCACTACCAAATAATATTAAAAAATTGCTAATATTTAAGGATGACTACTCCCATTTCGAAGAAGAAACACTTTACCAACAATGCACGGGTAACCGTTTAGCCATTGCATTTGTAAACCGTCATATTATGCGCCTGCTTGCCTGAATATAATGATATAAGTTGTTGGCTCATGAAAAACAACTCAAAAACTAAAATCTGGCTCAAATACTTAAATTACGTTATGGGTATGGAGCCATAGGTTTTTATTTTTTTTCTATTCCGACAATGAGAGGAAAATTAACCCCTTGGACGGCACCTTAGCCTTGAATCAAAGCGAGATAATTATTACTCTCTTCCAAAAAAAAACTCCTTTGCGTTACTAGTTAGCCAGAATATTAAGTTGAAAATCTATTTCAACAATACTAAACTGAAAAAGAACTAACAGCTATATATATGTTATTCCTTAACAACCTTGCTACACAAAAACATGGCTGTAAAAATATGTACTTCCATTCAATGTTGTTAAACAAAATCTCGACCATACTCCAAAGCTCTGGAACAATCGTCTTAAATCTCTAGAATATGTACAAAGACAAAACTGTAATAAAAAATTATGGTGTTTATTATCACAGTGTCACTTAGAGCGTTGTTTGTGAAATGATATTTGAACTACAATCTTCAAATCTTGCCATAAATTTTCTATTGGATTCAAGTCAGGACTTTGATAAGGGCACTCCAGGACATTGATTTTTTCTTTTGAAACCGCTCCAGTGTGGCTTTAGCCTTGTGCTTCGGGTCATTGTCCTGCTGAAGTGTAAATTTTCGACCCAATTTTAGATTCTTGGCTCACTAAAGCAGATTTTCTTCTAAGATTCGTCTGTACTTTGCACCATCTACCTTCCCCTCAATCCTGACAAGCTTCACAGTTCCTGCTGATGAAAACCATCCTCATAACATGATGCTGCCACCACTATGCTTGACAGTTGGGATGGTGTTGAGTGGGTGATGTGCTATGTTGGGCTTGCGCCACACGTAACGCTTTGAATTTAGACCAAAAAGCTCAATTCAATTTTTATCTCGTCTGACCACAAAACATTCTGCCACATATCTGCAGTATCATTTACATGCTTTGTTGCAAACTCCATACGAGATTTAAGATGATTCTTTTTCAGTAATGGCTTCTTTCTTGCCACTCACCCATACAGGCCAGCTTTGTGTAGAGACTGGGATATTGTCGATATCTGAACACTGACTCTCATTTCAGACATGGATCTTTGCAAATATTTCAAAGTCACTTTTGGCTTCACAATGGCACCCATAACCAGTTTCGTGATTCCCCGGCTACTTAGTTTGGAAGAGTGGCCTGATCTGGGTAGTAACTGGCCGGTATGAAGCACATTCCACTTCTTATTGATGGGTTTCACCGTACTCAAAGGGATAATCAGCGACTTTGAAATATTCTTGTAACCTTCTTCTGATCTGTGCTTTTCTACCACTTTACCCCTGACCTGTTTGGAAACTCATTGGTTTTCGTGGTTGGTTTTTCGTATCACTATGTGAGTTGTGGCTTGAACAGATGCATTTACTCTGAAGTCAAGTTAAACCACATTTCTTACACACAGACAGAAATCATTACACTAATTTTGTGACGTTTCAAACCAATCTTTTGCACCTGAACTCTTTTCGGGTTGCCGTATCAAAGGGGTTGAATACTTATGGAATTGAGCATATTCTAATTTTCTTTGAAAATCTAACTTACTTATATAATATCAGCATTTTGTTTTTACCTTTCTCAGTTTAGAGTAGATTGTGTAGATCTAAACATGAAGTCCCATTTAAAAATTCTATGATTACAAACTGAGAGAGCAACAAAATGTGGAAACTTTGTAGGGGGGAAGACACTGTATTATGTGATGACCAAGATCCTAAATACATATTTTCTAGTCGTTTTGCAAAAATTGCAGAAAGAGTTCAAAAAAATCAATTAAACATACATTTTATAATTACTATATCGATTGATTATCATGAAATTATATATTTTTTACAGTCAGATATATATTTTGCACTGATTATCATGATATATAACGTCTTATTTCGGCGACGCATGATCTATGGGTCAGCGTTTCGTGTGATTTTATATCACAACTAACTTATTAATATTTTTAACAAATATTTCTTTACTAGTCATTTACGGGTTTCCAGAAAGAAGATCATAATAACATCTAGTCGTCATACCTAGTGTGCTTCATGCTTCAGGCCCATCTCTTAATATCAGAGCTAGTCAGATCATGATTATTGAGTTTAGAAGATTTGTGTTCTTTAAACAATGATATCTTTAATAACCAGAGTGGAATTTGTGTACAATTCAATGATACCATCCGATCATATGTATAACTCTGCACTTCTTTTCGATTTGGGTGTGTTTGTGTCTTTGATACAATGTATCAGTTGAACCGAACAATTTATACATAGAGGTTGTATGTACACTAATGAAGCTATAATAACGACATTTTGGTGATTAAGTAATAATGTTTTACTTATTTGCAGATATTATAGTATAGTACAGTAAGTAGTATACACCTAAATAAAACAACTGTAGCTTCAAAGCAGTTTATTTTTTTAAATTTCTATGTGTTATCAAGTGACACGTTTTTAGTAACCGATACTGTCCGATCTAACCATCCAAAATGATTTATTTCATTCTGTTTTATTAATGTTACAAAGTAACGTTGATTTAATACTAACAGCTGTTTTTTTCATCATGTAATTTCTTGTTTATAAACAAATACGATGAATGATTACAAAGTCGGAAAAATGTTCTAACAATTTCTACCCTGGGGCCGGTTCTATTGAACTATTCGATAAAAAGAAGACTGCTAAGTCCAGTTTACTTAATTATAACAAAAGCGTCTTAATTCTTCAACTACAAGTTCTATACAAGTTAAATTAACTGATGTTCACTGATAGACTTAACTTCACAGTAGACGCTAATACAACAATTTCACTTATTTGCTAATTCAGACATACCTATTTCTTCGTCGAAAAACGAATTCATAATCACAGCATTAAACTAACTAATTGACTAAGAAACCTCAATCAAATAATATATTATTTTCAGATCAAGTGTAGCTTTTTGCTAGATTTAATGATCAGTTATCATCCACTCTAGCCTAACTCTCTATTTATACTGTTCAACTGTTTCAAAAGTGGGAAGAAAATTCCAAACGAGCAACGAGTTCGTCATGTGACGTCAAACCTCCCCTTGGCCAAACAACAATACAAACGTCTAAATAAAAAATAAATAAAAGCATAGCTCACTGCAAAAAGTTTTGTTACTCGCTTTGAAATCTTAATTAAACCAAAGGGTTAAGTTTATGCTTTATGCTCAAAAGGTTAGGATATCATAAAGGTTCTCGTGAAATATGCGTATTTTATACATATTTTAGAAATATCTGTATGTAAATTAGTTTTCGACTATTTTTTCTCTGACCTTGTTATAAATAATACATATATATATTGCAATCTAAAGACTAGTTATCTAATGTAACTGGAAAACGAGATTCTAACTCGAAAATTACATGGTGGCTAAGCGAGAATTACCGATTTCTAAACGAGTGTTGGGGAATCGATCATTCGGGATTTTTCTTTACATGTCACCAGTCCAACTCATCTTCTTGCACTTCTCCGGACAGTTGATGATTAACGCCACTTCAGCACCGGTCGTGCCGATCTCGGTATTCTCGAACCGTAAACTCCGCTAGACAGTTGCTATCGTAACGTGATGGTTATTCGGAAGCAAGATACCACTTAACGCTTATTTCATGCATAATTCACCAGCTATAAAGTTGCCATTTGGCACGTTGCTTGTGGCCTGTACGGCTAAAAGCTGAAATTAATCATCTAGTTCCTTGACGCCACAGTCAGTAAGGGTTTCCAGGCACAGTTACTTTGTTACATTAGATAGCGCTGCTGTCTGGCTGATGGAAAGGGAAGAGGTTGGGAGGGTGTGTCAGTGTGTGGGGTTATAGGGGAATAGGCTCCGTGATAGAGTAATTAATGTAATGTGTCTCGCAGAATTAACAGGATAACGACTGAAAGAGACGAGATACGATCCAATCATTACGTAATGAAATATTTACGTTTGACGGGGTAAGGCACATTGGCAGCTTTAAAACTATGATTTCGGAAGAAAGACAGAGAGATTAACTGATGCAGTAAATCGTCCTTGGAATACATGTCGTGTACTGGCAGAATCACGTTCCCATCACAACTCATCATTGCTTGATTAGCTTATTATATGGCAATTGGGAGGAAGAAAAAATTATGATGATAAAAAATGGAAAGTTAGATTTTACTACCGACAACACCTTAATTGAAATGAATCCATTCTTTCATAAGGATTAGGCTTCACCGCAGATTTTACTTTTTTGAATATTGTTACTCAGTGACAAGGTTTGTTAAACAGTATTAAATAATAGTTGCTATTTTACAACTCACCAGTGTTATCGTGGTTTTGTTAGTAAAATAATTTTTGATTATTTTTAGTTAAGCATAAAACTAACAATTGGCTATATGTTCTGTGCTGAGACCTGAATTTTAGTGTTATAAACCACTGGGGGGGGGGGGCGATTAAATAATGACCAAATATATAGCACTCATAATAAACGAGTTTACTTTTCATTGATTAGCTACTTATGGAACTGTTTTGATCCCGGGTAACATAATAATGTACACTATCTGTGTTAAAACACATAATAACATAAGCGAGAAAGTCCCTTTGTTTATCCACACTATGTCAATAGTAGGTGAGGAGGATATTATAGCCCCCGTTATCACGCATCTATACATTGTGATACTGTGCTCATAATACAGATTTTTTTATAAGATTTGATGGATGCAAAATATGTACTTCTGACTGAAAAATACAAGCTTAAATATAAAATTGGTATGCCTTATGTAATACACACACACACATATATACAGTTTATTCTTCAAATAAAGGCGCTCGACTCGCAACCTGAGGGTCGCGGGTTCGAATCCCCGTCACACCAAACATGCTCGCCCTTTCAGCCGTGGGGGCGTT
>NW_013665789.1:30275-55654 GCF_000517525.1 Limulus polyphemus | reverse complement strand
GGGACGGCTAGCGCAGATAGCCCTCGTGTAGCTTTGCGCGAAATTCAAAACAAATCTTCAAATAAAATTGTCACTCGCGCTATCTCCAGAACATTATGCCATTTTGAAAGAGGATAATACGGAAATATGTGATGTTTACGATTTGCACTGAACGAATATTAAATGGATCTTTAAAATTGATACTTGTTTTATAAACATTTTCAGTTATCTTCTTCTTTACTTATTAAGACGTGACTGAAAACTTTCTATAGGTCTATGTGAATATATATAAATTACAGAGGGCGGTTTTTAGAATGTCTGATGTAAATTATTTTTCTCACAAAGTAATAATGTCTGTAAGCATTCTCAGCTCCATTTGAAATACAAGTAACCTTATTTGGAAACAGTGACGAATTTACCGCTAAGCCCACTAGACCCAGGCATAGGATCTCACACTCAGGAACCCCTTTTTTTACCAGGATCTGGGAGGGTCAGGTTTGATGTTTCCACCTCTTCCTCCCACCTGCACTGGTATTTTAGTAGCATTGTTAAATATTGAACATTTCATAAATGAGGGTGTTGCTTTCATGTAACGTCACCATAGCGTGAATACAACACCTCTATCAGGGCCATGTCCATTTATGTTCAACGTTTAGCATTTGCGATGGTATACACTTTGCTTCATTCAGTATGTTATCAGTCTCACATATTACCAACAGTCTCAATAATCAAGTGCTTACTCATTTTGTACTAACTCTAGTATGTAATGACGTAAACACCCTTTTTAATACATAACATGTATACTACACAAATGATATGTTAAGTAAGTCTAGCAGTAGGTGGCTGATTGCTATACTTATAGTACATATTTAGGGTTCAGAGGTATTTAAGCTCATTTTCATATGTATGATATAGCGATCACGTGAGTGTAATAATTAATTTTTACGTAAGTTTTTTCCGGAAGTAAGTGAATGATTTGTTTAGAAGTCTGTCATAGAGTGGTTGTGTAAGAAATGTGAGCTTGTTGTGCGTGAGACTTTATGTGCACTAGTTTGGATACATTTTTGTAATGTTTGCAGTTTGGTTTTGATTTTACTTTGTGCTACATTAATCCATGCCGGGCAAGCATACTCGACTACCGGCCGTATATACTGTCTGTAGAATTTTATTTCATTGTTGGCTGATGTGCCTGTAATATTTCCAGACAGACTTCTGACCTGATTCACTCGTTTCCAGATTTTGTTTGAAATTTTGCTGATGTAGCAGTCTGGAGAAGAATTTCATGAAGATAAATTTCGAGACTGTTTTTAAGGAGCTTTTTTTTGAACTTTGTAAGCTCTAGTATCTGTGTTTGTTACTAATTTTTATTATTTTCCTTTGACGGTATTCTGTTATATCGTCTAATGCAGGTTGTACGTTTGTGGTTGCTATGGAGGACGTGTGGGAACTCTTCCAAATTGCTACAACATCCGCAAATTGCGAAGTATAACAGGAATTTATATCGGGCGTGTCGCTTCACACATGATGAAGAGTATGAGGCTAACTCCTCCTCCTTGTTGGACACCTATCTGAGTAGGTGCTTTTAGCATTTACTCGACATTTTCTATTATCTAGGAAATTTGATAGCGGTAGTGTAACAACCCGAACCTTAGAAATGAGGGTCAGATTGTATCTAAAGCCTTCTCTTTTTTCTTAAAGCTATATATTACGGTTAGTCCAATTAAATGATCCATTTTTTATCGAAATTTCCTGAAATCGTTTTGCTCTTCTGGTAATTTTTAATTTCTTTCCAGATGTATATTTAATCTGTTACTTATTACTCTTTCGAGAATTTTGCTTACGCAGCTGGTCAGGATGATTGGTCTGTAACTCTGTGGTTTACTCGAGAATATTCGCTTGCTTCCAAGAGACGGGATATACCCTGATGTTAGGGAGAGATTGAAAAGTGCCTTTAACGTTCGATCAATAGGTGAATGCCTTTTTTTTTAGCAATATGCCATCTTCCCCAGATGCTTTGTTTTTGATACGTTTTATTGCTAATAAGCTCTGGGTCGTTGTTATTTCACTTGTGATGTTTACGCCCGTATGTCTTTACTTCTTGTTACGGTTGTGTGGTTTGGTGGGCTTAATGGAAAAATTGGGCGAAGATATCTTCATTTTGTTCAATTATATTATTTACGTAGTTTTGGTGGTGTTCGTCCATATCGGGGTCGTTTTGTGTTTTAAAGATGTTGGGGAGGTGTTGTTTGAATACTTCTGTTTTTGTGTGTTAGTATATGCGGTTTCGTTACCCTAAACTAGTGTTGAGTAAGTTTTTGATGATTTGTGGTTTTGTATCTTTTTAAGTGTTTCCAAAAGTATTTGGGGTCGTCCTGTTCATTTAGTTTGTAACAGAATGAGTCTCAGCTTTCTTATTTTAAGTGTTTGATTTCATTTCTTATTTTGTTTCTGAGTGCGTTGATTTGTGGTTTTATATTTATATCTCTTGTGTTGATATATAATCTTCGTAGTCTGCGTCCCTCTTTAATCATATTATTATGTTTGTGTGTGATTTTGGGGTGTTTGCTCGTGTGTGCTGTTTGTGTTTTGGTATTGCAATTTTTGCAGCTTTTGTAATGCAATCAGCTATCTTTTGACTATATTTGCCTATTTCGGACGGCTCGCGAGGCACTTATCTTAATTGAACTTGGTAATAGTTCATCAATATTTTGTATTTTAGCCAATCGGCTTTACTATAGTTATAATTTTGATGAATGATTAGTTTATTTGGTGGGAGGTGAGATCGAAGATACTCCATAACGGGAAGTGATCACTATCTAAATCTTGGCCTACAGAAATTTTACACATTTTAGGCTTAAGTCATCTGATGTTATACATAAATCAAGAATATCACATGTTACCATACAACAATGTGTAGGCGTATAATCATTTATTAGCACAGAATTGCTGTTATTTAGAAAGTTGAGTAGTCTATTGCCATTTGCGGTAGTAATATTAGATCAAAAATGTTTGTGTTTGCTATTGAGATCCCCTACCACTATATATTTTGTACCATGTTTAACAATATTTCCCAATAGATTTGTACCTAATATTCTCGTCGGAGAACAGTAGATACCGGCCACTGTAATGACTGTGTTGTTTGGGGAACAGTAGACATCAGCCACTGTTATGACTGTGTTGTTTGTGAAAGTCACGTCAGTTACCATGCGCTCACTTGTGCTTGTGTAGTTATGACTATGGTCGATCTATAGATTAGCCATCCCAAGAATTATATTTATATTTATAAACAAGAAAGAAGAATACACCATAAAGACACTGTAACAATTTTTGAATTTTTATTTTGTTGGGGGTCTCAGAATGTTTAGGACCTAGGTCCTCAGATAATATTAATTCGTATCTCTTTGGGAAAACGTCTGAAATCCTTCTATATTACGAGATATTCAGCTTAAAACTCTGACATTGCCTTCTCGACTCGTAAACTTGGAATAAGGTTGTCGTACAAACTAAAAACAAAAAACAACGAGATTAATACACATTAAGACATTAACGATAGTAATTACCGTAATTACTCTAGTATTAATGATTATTAAAAGTATCTATAATAAGAAATGTCATAAACATTAAAATATGACAAAATTCTGAAGAACTTTTTCAGTTTAGTTTAGGTCTTTTAAAAATCTCTACTTGTTTTAACAATTTAGTTGTACATTGGTAAAACTAAAGAGAAAACAAGTACAAAAAGAATTATGATGTTTATTACTGTTATTTTATATATGTCAATGTTGTTTGAAGTTTAAAGATTAATAATTTCAATAGGAAGTTGTTTCTTAGATTCGTTTAAAGGTTACAAGAGCATTATCATTGATAGAAAGCTCTGTGATAATATATATATATATATATATATATCAAATGTGTATAATACGGGACTTTTAATACTTGGAATGTTTTAAAATGCGAATTTTTCGGACTGGATATATACATACATATATGTGTGTGTGTAGTTTAGTAACACTGCCACCTAATGGTTACAAGTGACCAATTTCTTACCTTTAAGTATACAGTTTTCAGAAATATATACTGATGCAGATATTACAATAGCAACAAAAAACCTAAATAAATATACTTGTCATTAGACATTAGTATTAGGCTTATTATATTTTTAAACACTTCTTGTCTGATTATCGATCTTTTGATCTTTGTTTGAGTTCATACATATATAACTAATTTTAAAGATACATTGGAGAAAGAGCTTGAACTTTTTTATTTGCTAAATTAAAGTTTACATCTTTGAAATTGATCATTGTTCGTAAAGTCATTCGTATATATGAAATAAAACAATTTTAATGATCTAGACGTTTGTTAGAAACAGTTAGATTGATAATTTTGTCATACCAGTTTTATTACGGAAGTGAATGTTGTTAATCCGGCTATCAATGTAACGCGTGGAAGTATACGACAATGAAAACGAGCAATTGTTATTGGTCGGCTTGTGAGGCCAAATAGATCTGATCTAGAACTAAAAGATGGCAAAGTTGAAACTTTATGGGAATGAATCTATTTCCCTGTAAGCTCAGGCTGGAAAATTGTAGCCATTAAACTTGAATCCTGTCCATTTCTGTCTTTTTTCACCGATGTTCAACCATTAAACTGGCACATGAGACAATCACGATGGCTTTTTGCCGGAAAAGTCTGACTGGAGGACGTGAGCTTGTGTAAACATCGTGCACTAGCTATTTATATAAATATGTGTGATTTGCTACTTTCTGTAAATCGGAAAGCTCGCCTAGAGCCGTTTTCTGGAGCAAATTACCCAGCGACTGAATTACGGCTAGAGTGTGATGGCTGTTCAGGAGAGAGAAAGAGGCTTAAGCGAAATAGTATGGACTCTCTCTTTTCGTGATTGGAGTGCCATCGGCGTCTGACTGCTGTCGTAAATGGTAAAAACATTTAGGCAACTTATAGGCTCATCTTATAGCAATTTGCTCTGATAAGAGCACTGACGGGTTAGCGTTTCTGGCACATAAAAAGTCCCTCTCTTTTTTTAACCGTTTGTATGGCATGGGAATTGATTTGGGAAAATTGACAAAGAATTGGAAGAAGAAAAAAACGTTTTCAAAAACAAAGAAACTATCTAACGAATTTTTAAGTATTTCGAGTAAACACCTTTAATGCTAAGATGACGGTTTAAATCTGGAAAAAGCAGCTCTATACAGAATCTCTTTAATTAAAATATGGTTTTATTGTTTCAAGACGCACTATATATGTTAAATAGTCAGATAAAAGTCATAGTATCTTTGCATTAAAGGTTTATTATGTAACTATCGTGTCGAAACTCACATTATTTTTAAAGAATTAGAATTACTTCACAAGAGGAAAAAACAAAAAAAAACATTCTATTTAAATAATTAATCAATTATGATGTTCAGTTCAAAGTTTGAAAATCAATTTTTCGTCCCACCCTCTCTTTGTTTTAGTCCTCACCGCTTTTTCTTTATTTATAGTAGTCTTAAGAACGGACTGTTGCTAGTCGGATAAGTTAAAGAACGTACTGTTGCTGGTCGGATAATTTGATCATTTAATAATTTAGTATCACCAAGAGGATTAATTTCTGAAGTGCCGAGACCACGCTTAAAAAAGGTGGTTATGAGATGTCTCGTGTGGAACGCTGGAGCACTAAAGGTTCTTTGGCCAAATGTGCTTTAAAATTGTTCTTGAAAATATCGGCATGATTTTGATTGTTTATTGAATTTCGCACAAAACTCCTCAAGGTTATCTACGCTATCACTGTCACTAATTTAGCAGTGATAGACTAGCGGGGAAGGCAACTAGTCGACACCACCACCGCCAACTCTTGGGCTACTCTTTTACCAACGAATAGTGGGATTGACCATTACACTATAACGCCTCCACAGCAGAAAGGGCCAACATGTTCGGTGTGACGGATATTCGAACCCGCGACCCAAAGATTGCGAGTCGAGCGCCCTAACCATCAGGCCACGTTTGGAAATATTTGGCTATTTGTACAACGTTGTCACTATCTATTTAAAGAGAACGTTTATAAAAAATAATAAATAAAAGTTTCTCTTCCTGATTTAACCAAATAAGTACATGTAATTCGCTAATGTTTCATACATTACAAACCATCCTCAGATTAATCTGTACTATTATTTACATATTTCATTATTTGTAGTATTTCCATACAACAACACATCTCACGGCGTTAACATAATCTTATGTTGTGTGTGTCTGTGAATTTGTTTTCCCGCGGATTCCTCCCATTGTTTTGAAGCTAATAAGATCAAATTTATTTGTAGTTTTTCCATACAACAACACATGTCACGGCGTTAACATAATCTTATGTTGTGTGTGTCTGTGAATTTGTTTTCCCGCGGATTCCTCCCATTGTTTTGAAGGTAATAGGATCAAATTTCTCAAGCACAATCGGATGACCCTGGGGAAGGGCCTTCCTTATCTACAACTTGTAGAACCTCTACCACGGGGGTTAATACGCCTCGGGAAAGCTATCCTGACATGTTGAAAGCCTAGGAGTATCAGTTTTATAACCTGGCCTACTCGGGATTTAGGAGTGCTATTTTTGAAACTGTGTCCATACCTCCACTCAAGTCAAAGGAACCAAATTTGGCACACGTGCCCAGGCACCGAGGGCGCGAGTCCTAACGTTTTTTTTTCTTGGGAGGGGGGGGGGTACGGATAAAGGAGAAGCTTGATTGGTACATTGGTGCTTGGGGACTTACAACGCTAGAAACCGGGTTTCGATACCCGTGGTGGGCAGAGCACAGATAGCCCTTTGTGTAGCTTTGTGCTTAACTACAAACAAACAAAAAAGCAAATCTCAATATAATACATACATCACGTGTCGCTATAAGTAGCTTTGATAAAAGCTCGGTATAAAATTGAGTTTTAAACTGTCTACTGATAGCGATACCTAATGCTGGAAAATGACGAGGAAAAGAGTGAAACTCTTCCAGAAAAAAATCCATTTTTCAATCTGTTTGAGTGATAAAACGTAACGTTGTGAAAGAAATCTACGAAGCAGGAAAAATAAATTCGTTAGTTCGAAACACTGTAATAAAACAACGCTTGGCTGCAGATATGTTTTTTACCACATCCCTTTTAGTTAGTCTCTTGCGGATTTCAAAATAGAGGTATATAGAAATAGCATTTCAGATTTATCTTTTGTAACTAAACATACTATTTTGTCTACGGATGTGCATACTTTATTGATTAAACGCGTGTGTCACAAATAAAACCTGTAACATTCAGTTCTATGAATCGAAAGCCAGATCTCAACAGATTAAGGTCACCGAAGAAAAAAATAATCTCCAAATTATTATCACCTTTCTCGGGTGATGAGATATTTCAAACAGATTTCCCTGTGACATCGATACAAAGTACGTTTCTCGAGTCTTAGGAAGTCTGTTAGCTCATGAACACAGATAAAATATCAATATATATGAATTCTGAAATGATTTAATTTAATACATTTTAATCAAAATTCAAAGAAGCTAAACTTTCAGTATTAATGAAGTTGTTGCTAATTAAATTTATTTTACTTATTCCTCAGTGCATTCACTTTTCAAGCGAGATCATTTTAAAAAACTACAGTTAATGGGAAAATTGTATTATTGTCGTTTCTAAGAAGCGTTTTTTCTTCAATCTTGTACATGGTGGGCAGATTGTGTTATAGTAAAAATATAAAATTATTAATTCATTATTTTAGTGATATTTCTTTCATCATAATAGAGAATGAAAAAGTTAAGCTATTCGTGTTTTCCAACTGTTATTACAGAGAAGAAAACCTGAAGCCACAGGTGCTTTCCTCATTACACCTTATTCTGATATTAGTATTAAATATTATTTTTTAATCTTTAGAAAGGAAAAATAACACACGAAAGTCTCCAATAAAAATGTCAACTTAGTTTTTCTCAAAGATAGAATGTATTTTTGCGTTCTTGTTTTATTTATTTGACGGTCTCTGTTTTTAAGGTAATTGTAAAAACATAGCCCGAGGCAACAGATTTCCTCCATATTAACTGTAAGTATGCCTATTAGAACTTTGAATACAGTTCAATAGACATAAAAAGATTAAGTGTGGTAACTCTGTATGACAAGACTTTTAGACGGTCATCTAAACAATTACATATGTTGTCAAACTTCTTCAAGACAAACAACGCGCCCTAAGCACGCCTTCCTCATTAACGTGTATCCTTTGACCTGTTCATCATGCCTCCCCGTGGTTCCAGTTAAAACTTATCGAGAAACAATCACGTTGACAAGTCTAACTAGACGCGTTAGCAGCTTAGCTTTGCAAGTCGTTCTCTTTCGAAATGGCAAAATCACTGGAGCCAGCGCGCGTGACAAACTCAATAGAGTGTTAGCATCACACGTAGCTAGCACGGCGTAAGGCACGTGCCCCTATAAACACGGCAGGAGACGTTGATTGCTTTGGGTTAAGGCGTGTAACCCGCAATTTGATTAGCGAATGTGATTTGTCTCGGTTAATGGCTCCGCCTCGACTCTACGAACAGATTCGCGCGTGTCCACGACCTGTCATTCTCGTCCTCTTTAAGTTTGTTAAAGGAAATTGCTTTTGTTTAGTGACTTCCCATCTAGTGCATTAATGCTACCCCGAGTTGCTTATTACATCAACTACTCCAATTGTCACTAGCTCTGTAAACTAGTTAGAACTTTGAGAACAAACACCAGCTGAACGAGAACATGTTTAGTGCGTTGAAAGAAACTATCGAGCGAATATCTGCTTTTCTCCTTTATTGTTAATTGACGAAGTTTCTAGAGTCATCACTTGATTAGCAGCATAACATGAAAACAGATTTGTACAAACATCTTTTCTAGTTTATTTTTTGGTAAAGTTTTCGTGCTGATATATATGAAACATTAACTAAACGTTTTTCTAAATAGTATTTTACATTGTAAAATTAATACATCAAAGGTTTCTGATTAGGCATTAGAGAGGCATTTTGTTGCGTTTTCAAATTTTCTGTTTTCTTATATGTTTGATATTGGGTTAGTTTTAATGGTTTCTGTTTGTTTGTAAATTGTCTTTTTTTTAACCTAAAGTCTTTGAATAAACGTTAGTTTGACAATGATAACTAATGAACAGAAGTTGAAACTTAAAGTTAAATAAATAAATAACCGAGATTTGTACAAAAACTCATGATTTCATTTAATATAGCATAATAAACAAAACTGATACCTCTTTTAATTCTTAAGTTTCAGACCAATTTTATCGTTTTAAATAGTCTTTGCAGAGAGAGAGAGAATATACTAATATGGAAATTTTATTGTTAAACCTATCAAGATAATTTATTATTCACAGCATCAAACTTACATGTACAAAATGATACACAATGCCATCTACTAATGAGTCATTGTAATATATTGAAGATCTCACATTGTTGGCAATTTTTTTAAAGTCTTTGATATTTCACATTGCAGTCAGGTTCATAAAGTAGCCTTCAAAATAATGGTAATTAATTAACGTTATTTTTCTCTTAATGACCTGACAAAAATCATTGGCTTCATAAGGATTTTAAGAACGTGTCTTTCAATTTAGTTTAATACAGAAACCGCAATCAAGAAAATTCAGTAGAAATCCTGGAAAACACGCACAATTTTGAAGCATTTTGACTGGTATTTCCGTTTTATTTTAAATAACCCAACAGCAGCGAAGCTGGTTAACGTAACTTCTTTAACCGCAAAAGTCCTTGAGTCTTGTGGAAGTCATTTGGTTATCGTCTAGCTCAAACACCTACAAATACGGTTATAACAGAATAGCACGAATGTTCGACAAAACTAGTTAAAAATCAACAGACCTCCCCTTAAGCTACCTACCTTCTATTCATTATATATCACCGCTTTCCTTACGCACTGAAAATACAACAATCATACAGTATCATAATCATAAAAGCCAAGTGTCGGTTGGTCGGTCACGCTCGATTTATTCGAATTTCGTGCGTTGCACGAGTCTAAATCCACTTTTTCCTTATAATACTTCCTCTTTTCATTGCCAGTTCCCATTTAAGTTGAATTCAATCGCTAACATAGACGTAAATAGCTCCTAAATTTCGGTACTTTTTCTGCTATGTAAAAGCCTGTCAAGGAGAGAGTTTTTATACCAAGGATTTATTTAGTACCGAGTGAAATTAATTTGCCGTTTCTTATAACGAGAAGTTTTTGAACGATGATTGAGTATTTACAAGAAATGTGGTTTTAAGAGAACTATTGCAATAATGCAATTGATGTGATAAGAAAATAACTGTGATCAATGAATGCTGGGACAAGGATCGATGCTGGGAAGAGACACTCTTTAGGTAAAGGTAGATATTGCTCATGATAGGATTTGGTTTTTCGAAGCTAGAAGGTCCTTTATTTTTCATGTCTGTTTACGGGCGGCAAAGTTGTAAATGTATATTGGAAGATTCAAATTTGGCAGTCTTTGGTTTCCCGTCATCTTGACGTGTCTTTTATAACAGTTGAATAATACTTACTTTCATAAACATTCCGATAATATACGCCCCCCCCCTCCCAGTGACTCAGCTTTAAACTTAAGGACCTATAACGCCAAAAATCAGCTTTTTGTGTAGCTCTTTGTTTAAATGCCAACAAACAAACTGAATTTCTACGAATCAAGAGCAGCAATGAAGCAAAAAAAAAAAACATTGTATCAAGACAAGAAACTTTGCTTTGATTTTGGTCATCAATTTTATTAAATTAGTACTTGGAAAGACACTCAATCTAGCCATGCGTGATTTTTATTTGTTTGGCTTCATGTGGATGGCGGGACAGCGTGCGCGTGCGTCATTCGTAAAAGCAGCAAGGGGGAAAATTCAAATGGCTGTCGAACTCGTAATGATAAAAAAATGAATAAAGCAAGGTGTTTTAGAATTGCTCTAGGACATACGCAAGAACTATTTTAAAGGTTTTTTGGTGATCAGAGGTCGGAGAGCTGGAAAATGTTTGGTAGACAGACATAAAGATATAAACTACTTTATAGTAACGATAATGTTACATAACTTCACTTTTAGAAAAACTGTGCTAATTTGCTTTGCTAGTAACTAAAATTTTTTGGAGTTCTAAAATTGTACCCTAAATTGTTCCCAAACTTGGCTAGACATCTGCATTTTTTATTATGTAACATCACCCCGGTCATTCAACTTAAAAAGTGCTCACATATAGAATGTTTTTTTCTGACACAATCCATTCGCCAGATCGATATAAATTTCCCAAGCTAGCTCCAATACAATACACTCACAAATAATGGAATATAAAGGGAAAATATATGAAAGATTTGCATATGCTAACTCAGTTGCGTGTTGCCACGGTAGACGTGTTTGGTACCTACATATATGGTTCATGACGATTTGAGAGTGCAGTGCCGCCACTGATAGAGAGATTCTTAAGTGAGGTAGAGCCATACAACATAACATTTTAAAAAAAGCGCCCTCTCTCTTCTCCATGAAAGTAGACACAAACCACAAAGCGGAGCGTTTACAACGGGAAAGCGACCAAATTCAAAGTTGTAAAAGATATCGTTACTAAAGAGAGCTTTCTCAGTTAAATAAGCCATAGGAATGAAGCTGGGCATATCTCCAAGTACCGATAACAAGCTAATACACAATAATTACATTACAATAATTACACAAAGGCTTAAAAGCAAAAAGCTGCGAAGCTTCCAGCCACATCTTAAGATAAACAATTGTTTCATGTTAAATGTGACTAAGGATATCGAAAATATATCATTCCCTTGCTAAGTGGCCTAATGCAATTCCAATGTACTTTTGTGTTTTTGGTTTGAAGTGGGAAATCTATGAAAATCTTGCCAAGATGTGTAGTTTAAGGTTGGCCTTACTATCCTTCACAGAAGCTTGTTACTGTATCGGGCAATTGTCTCAACCATGGATATCAGAGTGGGCTTGATAAACGGTGAAGGAAGTAGTTCCAAGAGCAGCACGGGAGGTGGAATAGGCATAGTCCCTTTAAAGTTCTATCAACTCTCAGAATATATGCAAGAATACGATAAAAGTGGTTTTGAAGATGTTAGATTTATTTGGAACAGAAACTACTATGTAACAGGAAATAACAATTCAACCAGAATACAGCTTGCAAAAAAAAAAAAAAGAGGAAAGAGAGTGATAAACATAACTCCATTAACTAATAACATTTTTATGAAATTCACTATAAAACGAGTAACAGAGAACAGAACACCTTTCAAAAAAGAAACAAGGCCTGGTTTAGGTTTAGGGTGTTCGACTCGCAATTTGCGGTCGCGGGTTCGAATCTAGTCACTGAATATGTTCACACTTTCAGAAGTGAAGGAGTTATAATATGACGGTCAATCCCATTTTTCATTAGTAAAGAGAAACGCAATAGCTGGCTGTGGGTGATGTTGACTAACTGCCTTCTCTCTACTCTGTTACCTCTAAATTAGGGACAGCTAGCGCAGATAGCTTTGAGCGAAATTCTGACAATTAGTTCCGAAAACCTTTATTACCAAGGGAGGAATTAGAAATAAACAACAGACAACATGCTAAAAAACAGAAATGGTTTGTTTGCAATTAAGCACAAAGCTACACAGTGGGTTGTCTGTGCTCTGCCCACCACGGGTATCGAAACCCGGATTCTAGCGTTGTAACTCCGCAGACATACCGCTGTGCCACTGGGGGGGGGGGCAACAGAAATGGAAAACACAGAGGAAACGAAACTTTATTAACAGAAAACAAAACGGTAACTCGCGATTCTTGAGTAGTGACAATCATGAAAAGTTAAATTAGGGTTGGTTACAAACATATGATATATCATGCAGAATATGAAAGAGAGATACTTTATTAAACATTGAATATTGTAATGAGATGAATAAAGCATGATTTATCAAACGCTACAACAAGTCTTGAGATCGAAATCATCAACTTCTTCATCAAACGCTACAACAAGTCTTGAGATCGAAATCACCCACTTCTTCGTCAAACGCTACAACAAGTCTTGAGATCGAAATCACCCACTTCTTCATCAAACGCTACAACAAGTCTTGAGATCGAAATCACCCACTTCTTCATCAAACGCTACAACAAGTCTTGAGATCGAAATCATCCACTTCTTCGATTTTGTTAAATGCACTTTGAAGTTTAAATGACCCAAGTGTTTAGCGTGCTTAAGTGTCAATCTGAGAGTCTACGGTTCACGTGTCATTACCATAAAATTGCGTTCCGTACTTTGGGGCCGTGAGTGCGTTATAAGAGTGGCGGTCGAATCCCGTTATTCGATTAGGATAGCTCAAAAGTTGACAGTATGTGTTATTGGCTAGCTGCTTTCCATCTAGTCTGTCAGTTCAAAATGGATGATTGATGCAGATAGGCTTTGAAGAATCTCCTAAAGAAATAAACAAACTCTTCAGTTACGTTAATTATTTATATTAGTAGCTAAAGTCACTGTATTTTAGTAAGATCAAATATTTTCAAGCAAATTATACAGCGACATAGTTTCAATGTGCTGTTAGGTGTTTTTCTTGAACCCACAAGTGACATTAACTAATTTTTGATTAATTTGTTTGTTAAATGGTAATTTTTTAAGCATGATCGCAACAGATTTTTTGCATTATTTTCTTAAAACCAGGTACTCCATTAAAACATTTCATATACCATGCTTCAACGTGGGCAAACTCACGAATTTTTTCTCTATTATTAATACCCATTTTATCGAATTATATTAGAAAATATACGTTTTTAATGCTTAACTGCCTTACAAACATACAGGCATAAAAGTCTTGAATATAACACGCGTTTGATGAATATTTGAATGAAATACAAGATAACTTTGTTTTTTAAAGACATGAAAAAGAACATTCAAAAGCTGCTCTGGATAAAAATATCGATAAGCTCTTAAAACGTTGAAGAGGTGGACGTTTCATAGTTCTTATAGACTTTGTAGTGAATTTCAGAGATAAGTCCACGTGTTGTATGTTTCAGTCGTTCTGTTAGTTTTCATCTTTTATCGTTATTTCATGAACTATTCACATGTTCTTCTTAAGTGTGCCGTCAGCATGTTTTTATCACAAGGAAAATTCTCCATGTTATAAGAAACCACTTGCATATTTTCGGTTATATCAGTGAAAAAATAAAGTTCTATTTAATTACTATGAATGATCTGCACGTTTTACAGCATCATAAAAATTACAATTTTACCGGTTGATGTAAAAATATTTATATATTTGAACAATTTGTATCCACAAGATCTAATATTTTATCACCTTGTTTATAATGAAACATTCATCTGTTCTATCCTTTAATTAGTTATCACCACGATCTACATATTCAAACTATGAATAGTTTAAGCGTTGATTAACCAAAAATATCCACGTGCTCTATGGGCATTAGAAAAGATCCATTTTTATACCAGCTTACTAAAAAACGTTACAGTTTCTACTGGCTTATCAGTAACGTTATGAAACTCTTCAAACTTATTTATAACTATGTACACATTCTACAGGATTATACCGTAACGCCCACATGTTCTACCGATCATAGTAAACATCTATATGTTCTATAGATTACATAAAAGATCCACGTGTTCTACCGGTCATAGTAAATATCTTTATATTCTACTGGATTATACGAAAGATTCACGTGTTCTACGATCATAGTAAACATCTTTACGTTCTACTGGATTATATGAAAGATCCACGTGTTCTACGATCATAGTAAACATCTTTACGTTCTACTGGATTATATGAAAGATCCACGTTATAATCCAGTAGAACGTAAAGATGTTTACTATGATCGGTAGAACAACGTAGAGATGATTATTATGTTCGGTAGAACACGTGGATCTTTTGACGTGGATCTTTCGTATAATCCAGTAGAACGTAGAGATGATTACTATGATCGGTAAAACATGTGGATCTTTCGTATAATCCATTAGAACGTAGAGATTATAACTATGATTGGTAGAACACGTGGATCTTTTGTATAATCCATTATTATAATCCAGTAGAACGTAAAGATGTTTACTATGATCGGTAGAACTGAAAGATCCACGTGTTCTACCAATCATAGTTATAATCTCTACGTTCTAATGGATTATACGAAAGATCCACGTGTTTTACTGGTATATCAATAAATTATATGAAAAGATACACGTTTTGTACTGTTTTATAAATAAATATCTACGCGTTCTACTGAACAATATCAAAAGATACACAAGTTCTATATACTGCATGGATACTATAGTAAATATTTACAGATTCTAATGCGTTATATGTCAAAATCCATTTTTTCTACCCGTTCTTCAGTACAAAGCTATACATTTTTCTTTACATGTTGTTTATAAAAGTAATAATTATTGTTTGTTTGAAATTAAGCACAAACAAAGCAACACAATGGGCTATCTGTGCTCTGCCCACCAAGGGTACTGAAACCAGGTTTCTAGCATTGTAAGTCGGCAAACACACCGCTGTGCTAGTGGGGGCAGTAATAATTATAATTTACACGTGTTAACGGTTTCTTTTATGTGTATTTAGACTATGCATACTTATCGGAATGTAGCAACAAGTTGTAACGTGCACGTGGAGCAATCTACGCATCTTGTTTTCAGATGCTATTATACTTGCCAAAGACATACTGAAATATAATGTTTACCTTACGTCTCTAAAATACTAATTCAAATTTTATATCGCAAAGAACTGTATAAGCTTAAAATATGAATATTTAAATCTGTCTCGAATGTTTTTTTTACTTAATGTAGTAAAAAGTTTCTCTTTCCGTTCTTACTGTCCCCTATTGACTCAGTGGCAAGCTTAGTAGCTTATAACAACATAATTCGAGGTTAAATCCTCGTAGTGAAACAAACAGCCTGCTCTTACTGTACTGTGGATATGACCACGGGTTTCCAGACAAAATAATGCTGATTTAACGGCACACCACATACACCATGCAATTATAATCCCAGTAAAAAGTGATCGCAGTGACAGTTTCATTTAGTTGCAGCTGTTCTGTGTATCCCCACGTCACATTCGCGAGTAACATGATCTCTTATGCTAGATTGGTTTCTAGCCAGGAAAGCTCCTGTCTTAAAATATCTGGTGGTAAATCCAAAATACCCAGAAGTGAATAGTATGTGCTTTAATGTATCTGATGGTATATCCAATATATCTAGAACTGAATATAGGACGTTTAAATTCAAAAACAACATTGTATTATATCAGAGGCGATGTTTTTAACATTATTTGTAATTATACTACATCCAGATTTACATATAACTCCTAAGTATATTTGTTGATACGCTCTATAAAAACAATTTACACACACACACACACACACATATAATATATATGTATATAAACGTATGTAGTTGTTTTTCATTAACAATGCATGTTAGCCAATACATGGCAATATTATTGCTGCAAGTTGTTTTGCGACATTCGAATTTAGTTGTTTAGAGGTATTGAATTTCCCAAAAAAATCATATATGATGTTGTCTATGATACTTTTAGGAAAATCTTCTTTTTCTTTAAAAAATTCTCGATCTTATCAAGTTCCGTAAGTAAATATTGCTATGTGCTGGTAATCTAGTAAACAGGATGAGTGAAGATCTTAACTAAATTTTTCTTAAATGCGTGTAGTAAATGTTTTACTACCATATCGACTATTGAGATCTTCCTAGGACTGATTTATATATTTAGAACAATCAAATAAGGCAAAATTATCATAAATACCTACGATAGCACATAGGTTTAAACCTATCTTTTTCATGGAAACACAGAAACAAATTGGTAAGTGACGATGCTAACCTCGAATCCATCGCTACATGGTCATAAAATATTAAATATTACTTCATCAGAATGCTCTTTAGATGTTTACATTTTTTTTTCAATTGATTCAATTTATCCAGTTGCTTTTGAAGTAATGTTTCATTTTTCTGTTGCATTTGGGACGAAACATAAAATAACGTTTTCCCACGCGTTTCGAAGTCTTCTATATTTCCTTTAAAACTTAAACTTGAAAAATCACCTCTTGCCCAGGTTAAACAGATATTACATCAGTTATGTAAACAGAAAATTTGGCCTAATAGTTATGAATTATTTGATGGTATTAGAAACATAGTTATTGGTTTTGCTCTTTCTGCCTTCAACGGTACTATTTTAAACTAAAGTGATGGTGTAGAGATTGGTGCGAGGTTATCAATCTACTTTACCATGAAAACAATGGCTGAAAGATTGTCCTTCCAGTTTTAAATTTATTTACTATTATCATTACGTTAAGGATACTTTTGTCTGTTTTGATGGTTCTGAACGTGTAAGTCAGTTATTAAGAGTATCTCAATAGTCAATATGATAGTATCAAGTCCACTGTTGAACATCAAAAATACCAACTTGCCATCATGGATACATTAGTGCCTAACAATGAAGGCAAATTTGAATGTGAAATGCGTCATAAAAAGACATTTCTGGTTTATATTTTAACTTTGCAAGTTTTGTCTTGATTCGTCATGGTTATAATATCACGTGCACATATCATTATTTACATAAATAACTTGAAAAGATCAATTTTTTAAAAAGTCAAAATGGCTTTCGTAAAATATTTTAGACAACATTATACATAATTATTTAGGGTCTCCAAATAACTAAATTCTTCCAAACCAACTAGTATTAATGAACTTCATATTTGTACACTTCCTTTGGCTTACTCAAATGGTTTTTTTCAAATGTTTCAATAAATTTTATCCTCATTCTTATAAACCTTCTCTTAAATTTCACCCTTTTCTTCTTGATATTTTTTAACATTCTTCCTGAACTTTATAATTTTGTGCCTCTATTTTCTAACTGATTTTCTGCCTCTTTCTTCTTTCAACTGTTTCATCATTTCCATTTAATATATTATCTATCTACGAGCAGTTGTCGTCATCTTGAAGTTCAGTCTAGATCGGGGGCAGAATTATTCAGTAAAAAAAGAATGCAAAGCCCAGTCCACTTAATGATACTGAAAACGTTTTATCTCTGAATGTTAGTTTAAATACAGTTTTTTTTTGACAAGTCTAAGTTCACAAAACTACAGTTGACGCTAACACAATAATTTCCTTGATAATTTTTCTCGTATTTGTTTTCATCTAGAAGCACAAACTCATAATTTTACGGAAGTGACATAACCGTGCAGCTACTTGACAGTAACAAACAACTGAATAACAAACTTGCTAACTCATTAATTAATTACCAACTGTAACAGACTCACAAATCAATAACAACTATAGTATAATTCACATTTTATATTGTTCAAATCCTTTCCTACACATCTGTGAAAGTTCACTATAAGCCACACATTTATGACACAATATAAAAGAAATTAAAAGAAGTTTAAATTAAAATCCATAACCCGCAACAAATTGACTATAACATTTTTCTTATATACATCGCAAAATTTAATCTTAGACGCTATGGAAAGAAGCTGTATCACAAGGGAACATCAACTGAGAAATTGGAAGTAAATACGTTAATATTATTCACTGCAAAGTCATTAATTTAATAAAACTTTTTGATCAAACAAAGGTTATAGCTGTATGGTCCAGGTTCCATCAATTTTAACATTGAGCTTTTTTAAAAAAGGTATTATAATAAAATATTGGTTACTCGTTAACCATTCTGCCATTTTTATCAACTTTGTTATCTAAGGAATAACAGTGATTCTTGTAGATCTAATCTTTTGTTTTCTAATTCATTTGTAATTGGTTCCCGGCTTAGACATGTGTAAGTTTTAGTAGATGCATTTCGAGTTTTGGCAGTGATTTGTGAATTTATTGTTTTTCTAAGCTCAATGACACAGTTATTGAAAGTTTTTGATTGGTAACTTTTCTGTGACTTTGAAATACTCAGTTCAGCAGTGGTAATAATACAATTTGAGTGAAATAAATAATACAACCATCTGCATTACTAATTTCAGCCAGTTTTATTTTTTTTAATTTCTTAAAGCTGAATCTAATGGAAGGGATTTGATACTCTTATCAAATTTTAGTATTTAAAGAAATAAAGACAGGGTTAAGATCTACTATTTCAAAGAAAGTGATCAATAGAGACTGACAAGTTTAATATCGAATAATTTCTTTTATATTTTCGATTTGCTAAGCTCTAATAAATCATTTTAATTATTACTTTACATGTTGGCAATAGTTGCCACTGAAGTACAACTTGTCAGAGATAAAACTAAGATCGAAGCAAAGATCAAACTCATTCACAACTGAATTTTGATAGAGAAATTAAGACATTTTCTTATTTTGTCGAAACTCTACTTGCTAGATGATAAATACAATTGAAAAATATTTCCGAAACAAAGTACCCCTATATGTTACTGCCATCTAGCGGTCAGTACATTTCCTAATTATGGAGAGCCGCTTTAATTTGCTAAAAATATGGCACACTTTAAAGTTGAAACTACTTATTGTATCCATTAATAAAACTTATAATACGTGGTATTAATATTAATAACAAAGTAAACTAGATCTTCATGGCAACACATAACTTTAATTTATACCCTTAAACTGAACATGTTTAGATTTAAAAGTAACATAAATGGCAACGATATTTTCATATAACTGAAAAATGTATGTGTGTATTGAAGTTTCTTTTGACTATGCGAAGATGGTGAATATTGTAATTTCGCCAGTATAAACAAAGTAATCTAAGTAGAACATTTTAACTCAAAATTGAGCTTTGAGGGTTTCGTTTAATAAATGTTTATGCAAAATTACATAAAACAAAACAAAAAACGTTATAAATCAAATACAATTTACTTTCACATAATGTAGTATTTCAACTGATCTTATGCAAATATTCGTGTCGAATTTGAAATTAATTGGCTAAAAGTTTTTAAATTATATTGGAATGCCTTAGGTGTATCATATTTATTCGATTGCACTTTTGTCAAACATATGAATCTAAGTGTTCTATTAGTTGCTAGTTCTTTGTTACAGATGGGATTTCGTCTTTTCGAAAGCCTGCTGTTTTGAGTTATAATTAAGTTTTTGTTTTGTTTTTGAATGCTTGGCTGAAACAATCACCAGTAGAAGGTATGAATAACATTTGTTATAGATTCGTTTTAAAAGCTTAATTGCACTCCATTCGAAGAATTGTATGTGCACAAAACAATACTAATTACCTACGCAATTTTCGTTTAATTTTATTTTTGCTGTATCTGGAATCGAAAACAGTAGCAGCGAAGAGGTATAACTGTCCCCATCTACCGTCACACATTCGAAATAGGTTGTGAGAAATGCAAGTTTTTCCTGCAAAAACATTTTCTAACTGTGGAACTAAATTGGTTTTAATAGTGGTTAAACATACCTTTCTAAATAAAAATCAACAACAAAAAGCTCTAACTTAAGAAATGGGGATATATGCAAATGAATAATATTTTCAAGCATATGAGATAGATAAAAACCGAAAACCCAAACATTATCAATTCACACATTAGACATATCAAATACTTATCAATTAAAACATTGAAATACTTATCACTGTTTAGATAAATAAACAATTATCATTTCAAACGTGACATAACTAAAACAATTATGAATTCAAACATATAACATTAGATGAAGTACTTAAATAAAATAATAAGATAGATGAAATATTCAATAATATAAACTCAAACATATAAAATTTCCAAACGACACAATAAATAAGACAGGTGAAACTGTCAGTAACCAACAACAACAAAATTAGATAAGAATCCAGAAGAAAGAATTTTAGCATACATGGTCCAGTGTTTACAGACGAAGCTGTTTCCCACTCCAATATGATAACTGTTTAACAAGTAATCAGTGAAACTATGTTGTTCGAAACCAACATGAGAAACATATGCCATATTACATTACAATAAAGAAAAAAAGTTGTGCTGGTTGTTCTTACGCATTTTTATGGCATCTTACTTCAATTTCAAAAAGATTAATGTATCTCATAAGGACGTAATATGGAACTACAAGCTACAGTATTGCTACGTTCACTTACCACAATTTACAGATCTCAGACTGATCAGTTCACCATATAGGTTGTTTATTTCAACAACTTTCAAATTTATTGTAATTATGTAGTGTATTGTGCACAACTGTTAAATATGACTAAATTAACACTCAAAGACACCCATTACACCTTGATAACACAAGTCTAAGAAAGAGGAGGATGACATAGATTACTGGAAAGACAATGTGTAAAACTAAGTAAACTGCAGAAATTATATGCAAGTTAAATATTTAAGTTTCTGTTAATTATTTGAACCCATTTCATACCAGTTCAAGTTTCTAAGGGTACATCCATATCATTAGAGTCGTTGTTTGTAAAACAGAAAAACATAATTTTTTTACCATCACCTGTAAGTCATAAACAAAACAAAAAAATTGGAACAGTTTGTGTTTACAATAATATTTTATTTTCCTTATATCATTCATTTGGATGACAATTCATGAATGAGTTGCTAAACAAATTTACTATCTAGTAGCATATTAGCGTTATAATGATTACAATTACAACATCTGTTTTTCTGTGCTCATGACATAGAGAATTTAATTCTTAGTATCCTGTTTAAAATCAAAATATGTTTCATGCTTTGTAATATTTAATTTTCTTGGGTTTCTTTCATATTTTTAGCAAGAAATATAATATACAGTAAGAGTTAAAATATTTTTAAAAAACAACTAACAAATCATACATGTTTAATAAATATCCTGGATTAAACTAATCATAGAAAACATTTCACATCAGAAATAACTAAAATGAAGAGTCAGCTACATCCCACTTTTAACTTTTACTTCATTTATTTTATCAAATATCTGTATCTAAAAATATCCGTACCACAAAAAGCAGGTAATAAAAATATATATTGACAGGAAACAAAGAATTTTACCTTAACAAATTAATGAAATATAATGAAAGCTAAGAATGTGAATCACATAACAATCAAGTATTTCAAAAACAAATAAATTATATTTGAGAAAATTAAAACAGATTCTGGTAGTCATTCCATGCATGTTCTAAAACAACACTTTAACTCTTATCAACTTAAAAAACTCTGTGTCTCCTTTACATTCCTAATCTAAAATAATGTCATAATTCATAATATTGAAGTGCAAGAACCAGGGATGAAAATAAACTGTTAATACATTGTGTCATTGATATGGTGACTCCTGCTCTCTACCATGTATGCAGATATTAAATCCTTAATATATTAACTATGAAAAATGTGTAAACATACAGACTACACCAAATTCACTTTCTTTGTTTACAGACATGGAGTTAAATGAACATACACACTGAAGAATAAATAGAAAAAGCAGTCCTGTCATTTAAGATGATGAGAGTGAAGAACAATTTAAATTTTGATTGATTCTATACCTAAAGTAGCTTTTATATTAATTTATGAACCATGGTTTGACATTTAAAAAAATATATGAAAATTTCTCAGTTTCTGTTTAGCATGTTTCTTTTCACTTAAAATTCTAATAGTCTGAGAACTCAGATTTTTCACCACATAAGTTTTTTAAACAATGTATTTTACTGATTATTATTTTTTACAACATAACTGTATTTTTCTTCAATAATGTCTTTTGTTGATTATTAAATATAGACTGTTTCTTACTCATTCTTGTTTCAGAGTGCCATTTGGTGACCTTACTGTTTTTTAAACTTTAACCAAAGAAAAATATTAATTCTCAACAATCTGTCAACAAGCTGTGATACAAAAACATTTGCTAAAGTTAAAAAAATGTACTGCTGAAAACTATTTTAAAATAACTAATTTAGAAATGACTTTTTTCATTTCGCAAACGTGCTCAAAACCTCTACAGTTGCACCTAAGAGGCTAATATGATTGGAAACTGATGTAGAATATCATTCTTTTTTAAACATAAAAAAGATACAATTTAATGTAAAATTATGTTAAAGCAGAGAATGTGAAGTCACATTTTTTTAACATTTTTTGTTGTTAAGTTCCCAGTTACATCCAAATTCTATAGATAAAGAGGAATTTAGAAACATGTTGAATGCAAGATTCTTCTAAGTTAAATGTTTATTAATTAGTAAGCATAGGTGCTAGATCATAACTGTAATTGACTTCATCCCATCCATGTTGTCTGGTACTTTACAGAAGACTTTAATAAAATGCCATACTTATTTTAACAAAGTCTGAAGGACTTATTTTTCATTCCATTAATTTTATTTAAACTTCAGGAAAAATATACCACTTTCATTCTAATATATTCGAATGATTACTCAAATGATGCACTAAATTCAAAGCATATGATACTGGTTTTTGAGCATCATTACAAGTAATTCAATATGGTATACTACCAAGATGAATCTTTTACAGGCCTTTAAGAGTCACACATAATTTTATGAGCACCATTTTTTGTTTTTAAAGAAACAGATTATATTTATTTACATAAAACATTTTCATACTGTTGTATTAATATTTTTGGATTACTAGCTGTAATACTGACTCTTATCTGAAAATAATGATTTAACAATTTCTTGAGATTTAGCTGTATAAAATAGTATACTTTTAACAGTAGTTTGTAATAACATACCTATAAATCACTTAAGAAGTTTGATTGGTAATTTTTAGAATAAAACATGTCTCACTACAATAGATAGTTCTAATTGCATAACCAAAATGCCATTAAGAGTTTTAGTTTACACAAAGTTATATATAGTAGTAATAGTAAATATGCAATTATAAAATGAAAAGTTAACATCATCATGTGTAAGTGAGTGAAAGTGTCAGCAACCACAAAACAATGACGTGAAAAATATTTTAAAATGTAATCCAAAAATTCACAAAGACAAGACATGCTGAAAACAAAGTCAAAACCTAACATAAGTTATGCACCTTAATGACTATATAGGTTTTTGACATTTTTTTAGCATGTCTTGTCTTTGTGCATTTTTGTATTATATTTTAAAATATATATGTAGCTGTGAAAAGACCAACATACACATTATGTTATGGCATGACTTTCTTCAGCAGAAGTAATAAAAAAAAACTCCTAAATAGACAGATAGTTAGAAGTATGGACAGAGGGGTAGGTGGATGTAATTACACTTCACTCTAGAGGTAGGAGGGTTTGCTTACCTAAAGTCTTTTGTTTATGCTGAATTTCTTGACATCTACCTTTTTATCCTACATATCTTATAAGAACCATGAATGCACACATATATATATGTATATATACATGCATACACATTTATGATTAAACTTCCTTATTAAGGGATATAACATATAGACCAGAAATTCATGGATGTGACATATTGTATCTGAATGAACTACATGACAGCACTTGTTTAATACCTGATTAATCTGTTTTAAGGATAGGATGAAGTTGGCTTACAATATATCAGAGACATTGCTAGGTGCTTAAGAGATTTGAGGTTTGGGCCCGTAGGTGTGGGAATGTTTGGCGTTTCAGTATGATATTGATCTTGGTTTTCTATTCTGATTTTTCAAGACACCAATTGGGGATTTGGGGCATTGTCAAATAGAATTGGTACATGAGCCCTATGTGCCAGTGCTTAGCAATGCCTCTGCAGCATATGTTTTTTTAATACAACTTACAACTGCCATAGAATACATTGAAACACATCACTTAAACTACTTTGTTTTTAGTAAAATTTTCAGCTGTCAGGCTTAATAAGTTAACCTTCTACAACAACTTTTTAGCAAACAGACATAGAATGACTAAAGATGTCAATAAACTTTTTTGGCCAAGGAGGAGATTATTTGCATGTTAAACAATATATTTATGCCTATGGTGCTTACAATGTACATGATAATTTCATAATAAAGTCCATAAACAATATGTTACAATTTCTTAAACAGAGCATAAAACATTTCTTGTTAACACAGACCTTATTATCTATCTATAGATGAAATGCTAAAAGATGGAGGATTTATCTGTCCAGAACTTTTACATTGGCTTTGATATATTTTTAGAAGCTTGATGAAATAAATTCAAAAAACTTTTCATAGAAAATCTCAGTTCACTTTAAGTAGAACCCATTTCTGATATTTTAACAAGAGAAAGTTTAGTTTAAGAAAACAACAGATTGATAATGAACTTTAAAAGATGCCAGACTAAAAATGATGACCATATTTTATGCTTGATGCAAATAATTAGTCAATGAATTGGAAGGTTTATGTAAAGTATTCATTTTCTTAATAGAATAAAGCATTCTTATTAATGAACAAAGCCTAGATAAATACAGAAATACATCCTGGAAGCTAAAAGGACTAGAATTAATAAAATTAATTATTAAGATAAATAATTTATTATATATAAATAATACAAGTTATTTTACTTAAAATAATTTAGAATTTTACTACCAAACTAAA
>NW_013665789.1:21511-30170 GCF_000517525.1 Limulus polyphemus | reverse complement strand
ATATTTATATATATAAATATACAAGTTATTTTTACTAAAATATTTAGAATTTTACACCAAATAAATAAAACTTTCAGAAAAACTCTTATAATACTGTTGGTTAAAAATCTTAAATATTACTTCTATAAATCAGTTGAGAATGTACAGTGACTAGCTGTAGTATATATTAATATATAACTAGCCTCTTAATTCCTATATACGTTTAGTTCAGTACTATATATAAATTTAATATAATTTATCTTAAACATCAATCAGTAAGATAAAAAATCCTATAAAGTGTTCATTAATAGAAGTTAACCCTCATTAGGTTCTTTCTTTTATCTGATTGTAAAACTATCAAATTACACTGATAAACAAGGCACAAGTACTTACATTTGCTCAGTAGAAAAAAAGAACTAAATGATTAAAAAAAATATGTGCATAAAACAATCTATAAGACAATAAATATCTTGTTGACTTTCAGTGCTAGAAAAATTATAACAATTTGAATAATACTTTAATTTTTGGATCATAATACTGTAGTTTAGTATTATTTGTACATTTAAATACAACATACCATAGGTTTAACATAAATTTATATTAGACCCAAAAGAAATGTTTTTCATTATTGTATTAAAAACATCTTTTTTTAAGGAATATTGCAGTGCTAATCATATCATGTCCTGTACAGGAATATTTCTAAAAGGTAAAATAGTTCAGATTCCTTTAAAATATTTTTCTTTATCCACTATTAATACAAACACAGATTACAAATTGTTCATATTCCAAAGTTCAATTTAAAACCTTCTTAACAGTTGTTCTTAACTTCTTATGTATGCCAAGATTAATGAAAAAATTTGAAAGTTTTACTTGTTTTTTTTAAAAGACTGAAATTCAATAAAAGTACCTAAACAATAAAAAAGTTAATTATTTGTTCAAACAAATTTCCTCACTGAAAACGAGTCTACAAACATCTATGTAGTAGGTGTCCAACCAAGATAATTTCTTCTAAAGTTAATAGTTTTTAGGTTTTGCTGAGCACAATTTTTTTCCTGAACAATTAAATTGTACAACCAGTGTAGAAGAATAGCTAACCGAATGTAATTAAAAATACATTATACAGAACAAAATTTGTTTAATATTTTTAGAAGTTAATTTCCCAACCAAAAAATTAATAATATAAGTTTAAATTGCCCAGATTTATAGAGAGAGTTGGATCAACAAGTGAAAAATACATACTCAAAAGATACAAAAGGTAGTAACACAAATTACTTCTTTTTATCTCACATATTATCATTACAATACTAGAGAACCTCATCTTCTTTTTTTTCTTTGTTATTGGTGGCACTGCTGATCTCTCTAAAATCATCATATTATTCTGAGACTACATATTGAGAATTTGTTTAGGAAATTGTAATATACATCGAGAATTTGTATCTCTAAAAGAGTTGATACTTTAGTAAGGTTGATTATTGAGTAGTTATTCAGGAACTGGTTAGCTAGTGCTGAAGGAAACACAGTTGAAAATTTGCCTGGTCTTTACACCAAAGTAACCAGATAACATTAGATTGTTAAACTTCATTTCAGCTTGACTCCATTAGAACAAGAAATTTGTTAGACAAAATTAAGTTGAACAGTATTAGTGAGATAACATAGACAGGATGTATGCAAATTACTGATCTAATCCTGATAAAAACATAGTAACTTGGCTTTAATGAATCAAGAACATCTGTAAACTGATAGAAAAGCTTGATTTTACAAAATATACACACACTTATAAAAAATTGGCAAATGCACAATACCTTGTGAGGTAATTGACAATAAAGTTTAAATCCACACTAACAGAATGATACCAAATTGAAATAGAAACTAGTTTAAACATGTCATCACATTTATTTGTAGGAGAAACACATACACTGTTTATTTTATAACAAAAGTTCCAATTCCTTGAACAGCATATGATGTCAAAATGGGATTCAACTCAAAGGGACTTCAGACATGTTTAAATTTGGCAACCTTTGGATTAACAAACTTTCCAGAACTTTTGACATACTTTGTAGTTCTATGTATTAGCTTGGCTGATTCCAGTTTATTTTATGATCAGATTCTCTTATGTGTAGAAAAATAGCATATTTAACATTCTTTTTGTGTTTCACAAGTCTGGTGTCTAAATTTCTACCGATTTCACCAACATAAACTTCTTTGCAGACTTGGCAGAGAACTATTTAGACACCCTGTTCTATATTTTGGAGTGCTGGCTTTTTTGACAGTAAGAAATTTTTAATGGTGATGGGATATTAATAAATAACTTTGGAATTGTTATTTTACAGGCACCTCTCTAAAGCCACAATATTAGAATTGAGTTAACACTAAATATTTTTTCATTTTCACATGGAGATGTTGCTGTTTGCTTTACTTTTTCTAAAAATGTCTTTAATGGTGATGGGATATTAATAAATAACTTTGGAATTGTTATTTTACAGGCACCTCTCTAAAGCCACAATATTAGAATTGAGTTAACACTAAATATTTTTTCATTTTCACATAGAGATGTTGCTGTTTGCTGGTTACTTTTTCTAAAAATGTCTTCCTTACCTTTCCGTGGGTATTTTTCATAAAGCCTATAGGATACTGCAGTCATTCAAAAATTGTATAAATATTTTTTAATTTCACCATCAAGAGTTGTGTGATGACAAATTCTAAAAGTTTTTATAAACATTGAAGTTATAATTGATGTTTTAACTGTCTTATGGCACAAGAAAAAGTGAATGTAGCTCAAAGGGTTTGTTGGTTTTTCTATAGATAGAAAGAACAGGTCCTGTTTCTTTTCTGTTTATGAGAATGTCTAAAATAGGGAAGGATTTATTGGTTTTCTATTAAACTTACCAGGAAATTTGTTAATTAATCTTCTGGAAAAAAGCTTCAAAATAATTTCTATTATTTGGCCAAACAAAAAATATGTCATCAACATATAAGAACCAAGGGATTTCCTTTATATTCTGATCGACTGTAGGAAGTAATTTATTTTTAAAATACTCCATGAAGATATTACACAGAATTGGGGATAAGGGGTTTCCCTTAGTCATTCCATATTTTTGTTTGTTATATTGTCCCATGCATACAAATAGAATATCTTTAACATACACTTCCAATATGGAGATAAAAGTGTAGCCTGACACCAGAAGTGGAATGGTAAGTTCAGGTAATTTTCTGTTTAGGAAGTCTATTGTTTCATCAACTGCTTTGTTTGCAAACAATGAACCAATGTCAAAATTGACTATTTTCCCTTCATTTATATTAAAGCTTTTTATTGGCTAGATCTATATTTTTCTGAATATGTGATGATGAAAACTTTCCTAGAATAAGAGATACTAGCCATTTTACGTTTGTGAAATTTACATACTAGAATCGTGGAACACAAAAAGGATGTAAAAAATGGTCAAACAAATAATGCTATTTTTCTACACATTAGAGAATCTGATCATAAAATAAGCTGGAAATCAGCCATGCTAATACATAAAACTGCAAATTATGTCAAAAGAAGAGTTCTGGAAAGTTTGTTAATCCAAAGGTTGCTAAACTTCAACACATCTGAAGGTCACTTTAAGTTGAACCACATGCTGACATTATATGCTGTTTAAGAAATTGGAGCTTCCATTATAAAATAAGCAGTGTATGTGTTTTTCCCACAAACAACAGTTGGACTGAAGAGGATATGTGAAATGTTGATACTAGTTTCCATTTAAATTGGGTATCATTTTGTTAGTGTGGATTTAATACATGCACCTGTTGTTCTACTATAATCTAAGACTTTGTGTTTTCATTTATTTTATGTTGAAACTCTTCTGAAAACATATTAATTTAGAACTAAAATATGATTTGATTCTGTAATGTCTATAAATGTATAAATATATATCAGAACCAATGACTACTAGATGTATAACACTACAAGCAGCTCTGAAATAATTCTTGACACAATGACAGAAGATCTTAATCACCTTATTGCCCCTAATTAATGCCTCTGTGGCATTGCAAACTGCAAAGATGGGTGCAATTATAGTACTTGTGCAGTTCTGGATTGTTTTTCAAATGTTATTTGTTGATTTCAATGCTAATAAGTGTGTTTGTTTTTCTTCTTTTTTTTCAAATCAAAATTACAGTAATAAAAGTGTATTATATGTTGGATTACTATTGCTGTCACACAAGATAAGCTTTATATAAAATACTGGGGGAGGGGCAATAATTAGGGGTAATTTGGTAGTTTATTTTTTTGTGTTGAATGATTAATTAATAATGACTACTATTTTTGCCTTTATAAAGTAAACCTCTTGACAGTTGCATGTTTAAAGGTACAACCATCTTGTATTTGGTCTCTGCCTACATTGTATAAACCCATTTCATTCACTTACTGATTGGATATTAAGATAATTAAAAGATAAAATAAATTTAAAGTTTGATATTATTACCTTTAATCCACTGATGGCATTATTCTTTTAATTTTTTTAAAGATATTAAGTAGGTGAAACATTATTCACATTATAGTTCATCAATATTGTATGCACCTCTAAAGCTTCAGTGAAAAACAGATCCATTCCTCTGACTGAAACAGCTGTGTTCTAACATGTAATCAAGTCTGTCAGGGTTAGCATGAGTAGGGTTTTTGACCTTAAAATTTTATTTTTACTGACATAAAGACAAACAACAGCCTTTTTCTGTTGACATTCTATTTTTACAGACATCACTGAAAGGAAACATTCTTCTATTTAAGGGTTAACAAACCAATGGCGTTTTTGTATTGACTCTCTTTTTTATAGATCATTAAAAGAAAACTTTTTTTTCTAGTTACTTGTTTACAAACAGTGTTAAAATATGTCTATGTTGTGCTGATTATCTGTAAACTTAAACTGCTCCACGAGCAACACAATCAGAGTAAGAATTTGCAGGGAAATCATTATAAGGTCCTTAAATATGAGAAGTACACTCAAAGTCAGGTCATTTATGTGAGCAGTACAATGAAGATAATTTAATTTATGTGGGTAGTACAATCCAAGATCATGTCAATTATGTGAACAGTACAATCAAGATCATGTAATTTATATGGCTAGTACAATCAAAGATCATATCATTTATATGGATAGTGGTTAGAATCTACGTGTGCAATAAAATCAAAATTTGAGGCTTTATGTGATCATCTATATGATCACCATAATTAGTGTTAAGGGTTTTTATGTAATATTACTTCATAAAATATTGAATGGTTGCTTATTTTTTCATTTCATTGCAACTATTGATATAGTTTTCACCTAACATTGAGATTTTTCAATAAAAATTATTTTCTCTGTTAGAGTATACCAACAACTTTGTTTATAATGAAAAAATATTTAAATAATATCCCAGAATAGCAGGAATTCACAGACTTAAAATTCAGTTAAATATCATAATGTTACATCCTCATCATTTGTTGGAGCTAGAGATGAATGAATCAGTCACAGGCAGTAAAAAAATTATATTATTATTTTCATATAAAAACTTTTTCAGGCAAAATCACAAATTTCTTTTCTCATAACAGTATGCTAAATTTAGAAAAAACAGCTAACCTCAAACAATGATCTAATCACTCAAGTCGTTCCACTTGATATACACAATGCTTAATTTAATTACAATGATTATCATCCTATGTTAAACCATACTTAAATTACCATCTACCTACTGAAGATTACATTTTGATGGCATTTCATAATTTATAAGTTATGCATATATATTAAAATAAAATAAACATTTTATCGTTCAATTTATCATTAACTGTTTCAAATACAATTTAACCTATAAAATTCACAATGAATAGCAATTTGGTAGAGAGAGGAATACTCTCCCTAAACTTTGTTTGTCTTATTCTCTTACAACATATATAAAATTTTACATTTAATTTCCATTACCAAACAGAGATTACACTGCAGTGTTCAGAAAAAGAATGGAATACCAAAAGTAAATTGGATCATACTATAAAGGTTAAACATTTCTGGACTAAAATCCTGAAGATAATATATCAGGAGTACAGAAACTAGCCAATTCCTGTTGAATATCTTGGAATTCTTGGAGTTTCTGGGCAAGATGCTGGCTCAGCTGTTCAAGTGTTCCTCTTTTGGAGCAATTTGTGGCTTTAGTAGTATCAATTTGTTCTTGTAGTTTTACAATTCTTGTCTTGAGTCCTTCATTTTCAACAAGCAACACCTAAATATACACACATAATTAATACGTTATGTGTTTAATACACTTTGCTTTTGGAAGAAAACAAGATATTACAGCAACAAAAAATTTCAAATGGTCTTTAGAACAATTTAAAGTGTTTTTATTTCAAGTAATTATTAATGCTTTGTTACATTAATTACTTAGACATATACCTCTGAGAAAACAAATATGTAATTTGTTGATAATATTCATAGGGGATTCATCACTTACAATCAGAGGTGTAAAAATAATTATCATAGAATCTGGTTAACTGTTTATAATCACTAGTCAGATCTGGAAATTGAGTATCATAAAATACTTATGTTTGAAAAGTTATAATTTTGGGAGTGGTAAACATTTTAAAACCTACCTCATGATCTTACCCATTTAATTAACCAAATGTTGAAAATCTAAAATATATCTTGATCTGACTAAAAATAAATACTTATGAAAAACCTAGAAAGGGAAATTCTGGACACAATATTGAAGCCAAACCTTTTCAGAAATAATTTTTTGAGTTGCTATTCTCCATATTCACCACATAAACTAACAGAATAGGAAAAATTATATATCAGTATGAACTTTCAAAGATTTGACAGTCTCTGTTAATTAAAGCATAAATTAACACTGTGCATACCAGGGTATCAGACAATGTGGTAAAATTAATTTTACTTTCATTATAAATATATATAAGAGTATGTTTCAGATTTAACAATCTTTGTCAGTAATATCAGCAATGAAGATAGGTTTGCAGTTAATGTGATTAGACTGGTTTACTTTTACCCAAAATATGTAAGGGCAAATTTTAGATTTAACATAGAAAATTTCAATACCTTTTTTCACTCAACGAGAAAGATTTGGCCTAAAATGGTTATGATGTCAGAACTGAAGCAAATATTCATGGTTGTCTACAATTTAGGATATTTATTTTCAAAACATGGGGTATGATCTTGTACAAGTCAAACTGAAAAACAACAACAAATCTTTGGATTTCAAGAATACTGTAATTTTTTATTCCTGTCTCAGTTTCTGATATTAATAATTATTTAAAATTCCTTGATGATACTAGCATCCCACTTATTTTGTGAAATAGATCTATAAAAAAGTAGTTTGTTCAGAAGCACAATTTTGCAAAATCTGGAGTTAAATTTTAGAACAATTAAACTATTGAATCCTTCCAAATGTTTTACATACAAAGCCTTGTAAGTTAATTGATTAATTCTGATTATTTTGTTATTCTTCTAAAATATTTGAGAATAGCTTGTTTAAAGACAAATATTATGGAAAAACTGTTAAAAGTGATTTAAAAGTATTCCCAAATTAAAAAAATGTAAATTCACTGTTAAGATGAGAAATTTAGAAGATTATAAAAGATCAAGAAGGTTGGTCAAACAGGAAATTAGGACATCAAAAAGGATGTATGAAAAAAGATTGGCTGAAAATGTAAAAATGAACAATAAGAATTTTTAAAAATACTGTTATGACAGCAGAAGTCACATGATGCTGGTAACACATGATGAGTTTCTAGAAAGATCATGAAGGCTCGAGTGTTTGCCAGATGCCCTCTATTTTTGTATATATAAGCCCAGCAAATAAAGCGGAGAAGAGAAGTGACGGCATAGAGAATTACAGATAGAGACAGATAATCGAGTCAAGTCGTAAGTAAAGTGCGTGAATCATTGTGAATTATAGCGTGTGTTTAAGTTAAAATGACTGTGGAAATTAAGTGTATTGCGAAGTTGTATTGAGAAAGAATAAACTAGTTTTATTTAAGAAAGTACTTGTATTGCTGAAGTTTCTCGGAAAGAATTTCTACAGGAAATTAACAAACGAACAGAGACGTAACAATACATTGAGAGTAATCAAAATGTTAAGGTGGAGGTATGACCCTTGAGGGATGATAAAGGAAGGCTTGTATCTGATGATTATGAGATGGCTGGGTTATTAAATTTTGCTTTTTCTTCAGTTTTTACAAATGAAGATTTAAATAGTTTTCCTCATCTTGAACAGTTGATAGGTGGAAACAAGATCGAACAAGATGATCACATTAATTCTAAGGTTGTAAAGAAAACATTTGGAAGTTTAAAGAATGATAAGGCTCCTGAGCCAGATAATGTTTTCCCAAGGGTTTTGAAGGATATTAAAGATTGGATATGTGAGCCACTTACTATTACTTTTTGTACGTCCTTGTATAGTGGGCAGGTGCCAGAGGATTGTAAATTGGCTAATGTTAGTTCTCTTGTCAAGAGAGGTGATAAAAATTGCCCCAGTAATTATGGGCCTATTAGTCTTACATCAGTGGTGGGAAAAGTTTTGTAAAATCTGACAAAAGATGCTTTGAAAAGTTATTTAACAAAGCTTAGACTTTTATTGAATAGTCAACATGGTCTCAATAAGAGAAAATCGTGCCTTACAAATCTTTTTATATTCTTTGAAAAGGTTACTGCTTATA
>NW_013665789.1:19102-21146 GCF_000517525.1 Limulus polyphemus | reverse complement strand
AGATGAGGGTAAGGGTGTAGATTTGGGGGGTCGGGGTTTTCAGAAAGCATTTGACAAGGTGCCACATAAAAGGCTTGTAAAAAAATAATTCTATAGGTGTTGGGGATAAGTTAGCTAATTGGATAGAATAGTGGCTGGATGTTATAAATTGAGTTCATTCAAACTGGATTAATGTCACAAGTGGGGTGCCTCAAAGCTCAGTCTTAGAACCTTTGCTCTTTTTGATTTACAACAATGACATAGATAAAGGAATGTTCAATAAATTACTTAAAGTTGCTAATGATATTAAGATCTTGGGTGTTGCCGGCCACGAAGAGGATGCTGCTGCTTTATAAAAGGATTTATATCATTTAGTGAGTTGGGAAAATAAATGGCAGACTGGTTTTAATTATAATAAATGCAAGATAATGCATGTGGGTTATCATAACTTGAATTATAAGCATAATTTGGATGGGAATAACCTTAATAGTGTTATGAAAGAAAGGGATTTTGGTGTAGTGGTTGATCAGTCTCTTAAGCCATCCAAGCAGTGTAATGTTATTAGTGGTAGGGCAAATAGGATTTTAGGTTGTATCTACAGAAATACAAGTCTAAAGAGAATATACTTTTATTGTATAGGTCACTGTTTAAGCCACATTTTGAGTACTGTGTTCAGTCTTGGGCTCCTTACTTTAGGAAGGACATTGAATTTATGAAAATAGTTCAGAAAAGGACTACTAGAATGGTGCCTGGGATGGAGGGGTTGTCATCTGAAAAGAGGTTAAGATCTCTGAAATTGTTTTCATTTAAAAAAATAAGAGTTACAGAGGGCCTGATTGACGTGTTTAAGATTGTTAAGGGAATTGATAGTGTTGATGCATCATATTTTTTCATACTTAATGGTAGGACTACTAGGGGACACAAATATACATTTTGGCAGGGTAGAAGTCGTTTTTTCTAACAGGGTGGTTGGCCTTTGGAACAGGTTGCCTTCAAATGTTGTGGAAGCAGTAATTTTAAGTGTGTTTATGAGAAAGCTTGGTAACTATATGAATGGCAAGAAAAAGTACCCATCCGCAGTGACAGGAAAAGTTTAAGTTAATCTATCAATTTATTTCCTGGACTTAAAAAAGGTTAACTGTGTTGCACTCTTGGTTTCACTCAGAGCCAAAGCTCTGAGCTACTTATATCGGCTACCACAAAAAGTAATTGTTGAGCATTTCAGTCATGCTAAGAACTGCTCAACAATAACATATGGTAAATCTATATTTATATTCTTTAAGTGAAGTCACATTTTGAGATGTGAATGATAGTGTTATTAATTCCTAACAATTTAGTGTAAAATATCCTGCTTGCAAAATAAAATTTGACATCAACAATATTCATGCTTGCTCTCCTGTAATTTTAAAAGTGAATGTTGAGCCTTGCCTGTGTGTGTAGTTTTTCAAACGTAGTGCGGGAAGCAGAAAAATGCTCAGACAGACACCACAGTTCACAATGTATAAGTGCTGGCTTTGAGGGTCTTTTATATATTATTTAATAGTTTTAATTTAAAGGATGGGACAGACTAGATGGACCAATAAGTCCCTTGTTGTTCCTAAACATATTTTATGTTAATTATTACAAAGAAAGAAAATATTTTTGTAATTTGGCTCAGAGTAAAAATTATTTACTAAAATTTATAAATTTAAGTAATAAAAAAGTTAAATAATACTGACAACTTTGTTATTAAATTTTGTTATAACCTACATTACAACTCAAGCTTTCGGTGAATGAACAGGCAAAATTCTGCAAATCTTTGAATATTTAATAACAGTAAATACAATAATTTCTTTACACTTATTATTATTGTTAGTTAAATCAATAGTAATTTTGGATTATATTTAAATTAAATATTATGTAACAGAAACAGTAGTACTAATGATAAAATCTTTAGAAGAATATTGAACTTGAAACTTTACCACAATTATTAAAATAAACACACACACACACACACATATATATATATATATATATATATATGTAGTATTTTGTTAAACAAGACCGATGTCTGTAGGTTTACTTT
>NW_013665789.1:0-18921 GCF_000517525.1 Limulus polyphemus | reverse complement strand
TATTGTTAGTTAAATCAATAGTAATTTTGGATTATATTTAAATTACATATTATGTAACAGAAACAGTAGTATTAATGATAAAATCTTTAGAAGAATATTGAACTTGAAACTTTACCACAATCATTAAAATAAACACACACACACACACACACACATATATATATATGTAGTAATGGAAATAATTATGGAAACACTGGTGAAAGACCTTGTATCACAGAAAAGGGATTGCTTTCTTATAAGCATAGAAGTTTAGTTAGGTCTACAGATTTACAACAGACTGAACCATAATTACAGTATACAAACATATAACTGAATACATTATGGTAATATGATGAGGATTACTATCCTCCTTGGTCAAGCAAGATGCATTTCTAATGGGATGTCATATTGCACATGTCTGTATTTCTCTACTATCAATGTGTCATCAATTTTACTAAGTCTCTAACAGTTGTAAAGGATGCTATACCCAAAAACTGTACAGATTCACCATCACACTTCTTTGTAGATGTTGTAGTTTGATAGTGGTACTGTCCTCATTTCCTTCTTTCAATATCCTGCTATCAGTCACTTTTGAAAAACTCAGTGTTGGACTCCAGTGTCAGATTTTGAATATGGGCTGGGATTCCTTTACAGTAGGTGTCTGTGACTTGCTGGTGATAAATGTCAACAATAAACAGACAAAACACAATCCATTTGTTTTAAAATAATATTTTCAAAACACGTCAAATGTATGTACAAAAGTTTGTTACTCTAATATTTATCACAGTTGTATCTAAAGCTTTAAATAATCCTCTTTTCTCGTCAAAAGTCCACACAGGCTAGTTCAGTTACTTTAGAATCCAATTGACAAGATGAATTATTCTTCTCTATCTCTCTTTGTCACTATACAATCTGCAATAAATTCACTTACGTTACCCAGTGGGTTACCACAGTTGTATCCAGGATTTTAAATAATTGTCTTCTTTTCGTCAAAGTCCACACAAGTGGGTTCAATTATTTTACAAAACCCTTTGACAAGACAAGTTATCTCTCCTTATCTCTATTAACTGTGAAACTCACTTTAAATATCGCTCATTATGGCTAAACTAACATTCATGCAGTCTAGCTTCATTTTCATTTTAACTCAACTTTTTCTAACTTAACTTCACTTTTTCTGACTTAACTTCTTTAGAAACCACCTGTCATGGCTAAACTGCCAATCACTTAGTCTAGGTCTGTCAAATTATCTCCCACTTAACTTGCTTTCTTTTCTTCCTTTCTGTATCTGCATGTATTTATAACATGTGACAGAAAAATCTAGAAATATCTAGCCCTCTAATGACAACAATATTACAAACAATGAGAAAAACTTAGAAACTTTGTCAACAATATTATGAAAGCCTAGTACAACAATCAAACCACATACACAATGTACAACTTGTACCAAGTTACGTAACAAAACTTGTTATAAAAACTAAATAATCATTAAATATAAAATCAATAAATAAAAACTCTTAAAAACAGTTTTTTATGTCCAACATCCAGTAAATAACACCATCTGTCAGACCTGCTCATCCCACTGTTTCATTTTCAATATTCATTTCAGTATTTTCTTTATGTTTCTTCTGCACAGCAAAGACTTAATATCATGTAACTATATGTTCATTGAGGCTGCACTGAGCTAAGTTGTTTCTAACTCTCCACAGAATGACTAAGACACCCTTACTTAAATCCAGGATAGAAGCCAGATCTTTACTGCAAATAGCATATCCTGAGATGCTTCAAATCAATGGTGGAAAGTTGGACCTTTCTTCCCCAATTGAGTTTGTTATTAACAGTGCCAATTTCTTAAAACTGCAAAATGTCTTGCATACAGAACTCACTGATTCATGCAGCTTGGCTTCAACCTGTCACAGGAAATAACACTCATAATCTAAAATGCTAGTTGCTACATATTTGCATGCCTTCTTCAATACTAGTACCGGGGAAGTGATAGGATGTCTATGTTTATATAGTCTGTAAGCTGGTGTGGCACTTTATGATTGGTTGGATGGCAACCTGTCACAGCTAGAGTACCAAATCAACATAGCTGTTCTACTATGCTGGTGGAGCATGTATGTGCCATTTCTAAACTTTTTACAATTTTTAGAATTTTCATTAGCTCTTCAAATTTAAACAATTCTGTTTCCTGAACTGAAAACAATTTACCATTTAAAATCAAAGTTATTTTTAGTACTGAAATAAAGTATGAAGTTGTTTTCATGGATTTGTTTTATCCAATCGGTCCTCACAATGCTTCTATTTTGCCCTATTGGTCCTTGCAATGCTACTATTTTACCCTATCAGCCCTGGCAGTGCTTATATTTTTAACTTCAGCATATTAATTATTTGCAAATGTTCATCACATATGATGCTGTTTATACACAAGATGATGTATGTGTACCAATTTCAACTACATGTGGAAGTTTGGGTTGAATACTTGTATTATGTTGTTCATGTGACATTTGGTATATGTTTGTTTGTTGAATAATAACCTTTTATTTATGTTATTATATTTGATGTGAAAATGTTTATTCCAGATCTTGGCCTTGGGCTTTTATAAGAAGTCTTTGCCATACTTGTAGTTGCTCTTTATGCAATTTTACAAAGATTCATTGAAAAGTTAATGGAATGTAATACCAACATTAAATCTTCTCAGAAAGTCTGGAAGTATCTATATTCTCTAAAAGTTATTATTATGTAACAGGATTCTGGTCTCTTCTGTGGGTGCTAAGTTTTTTTCCTTGAGGTTTAGCATTTCAGTTGTTAATTATGCATTAATGTGTCCTACAGTTTTGGGGTTTTGTCTGAAAATGCAACTTGCTTTGATTTAACTACTCTTCAGTATATTTCATTTTCTTTTATTCCATTTTATTCTATGATTGATTTACTTTGCATTATTATTTCAACATGGGAATTTTTAGTTATTCCTTGCTCAGAGATAATATTTCTTCAACATTGTTAAGAATGTTAATAAAGAAATTATAACTTACCCTGCCTTCAACTGAATTACAAAAAAACTTTATACTTATATATAAAGTATGTTAACTCTTTAGTTCATAAAATTTACTGCCAACATTTCCAAATCACAAGTACAATTTTTAGATGTTAATAAAGAATTCAGACTATAATTACTAATAAACACGTATACTATCTTCCCAACAGCTGTCATACTCTATGTTGTACTAGACATCTACCATACAGTTTAGCCCTTTGATTAAAAAAGATTCTATTCTGAACAAAAAAAGTTTCCAAAGGAAATATACCAAACTAGGAAACCAACTTTGGATACGAGATATCACAAACAAATAAAAAGAACTATACACATTCCAATGGAAAAACTAATGTACATGAAGAATCAAAAAATGTAACAAAAGGTATAAATCATTTAGTAAAAAGAAAAAATCCGATTTCTCTCCAATTATCCAAGCTTATAAAGGACCCCAACTCCATACTCAACACAAGCAACACCATGAAAAATAAAATGTAAGATCTTCCAGTTGTGACTTTCAAATCACCATCAAGTTTATGAGACCTACTTGTTTTACGGTATCTGTGATTTGACATGACAGGATTTAACCCTATTTACAATTATATTATTAAACATGTTGTTTTATGTTTATACAATCTTCAACTATAATTGAGGGCTTTATCTAAACAAAAAACATTTCACAATTATTGATGCTATAACATTTGTCACTAAGTGACCTAGATGTGGTTTACAGTATGATGGGGAAGTAGAACAAACATTAACTTCATGGATCAGTAAACACAGTACAGACATTATGCACAACAGACAGGAACTCCCTATACCTGAACACTTATGCCAAGCCAGTCATACCATTTTGGACATGATGATTTTCAAACATTAAGTTCACTGGTCAACAAACAGACACAAACTTCCTGTAAGTGGAAGCTTTGACCAAAAATAAATAAATGGAACAGCATTTGTGCACAGATAAAATGTTACAAACAAATGCACAACACTGAATTGTTGGACAATAAAATTAGCTTTGTTGAAAATGTGGTACAGTCTTAAAAAAATATTACATTTTTGGCAGCACTCTATGCTACCATAATCAGAAGTAAGATTTAAAATCAGATTCTGACTTAAATACCTACATCACTTGAAATTTACATAAACCTACATTACACCGTCAGTGCCATTCTAACCATGAACACAATTCCATCTCTCAAGTTTAGCTCTTTTATTAAAGAGATTTTTTCCTGAACAAAACTTTTCCAAATTAGGTGCAAGGAACTAGAAAATCAACTCTAAATAAGAAAATTTAATGGAAAAAGATACCATAAACAAATCAAAAGAACTAAATATATTTGAAGAGAAAAATCCTTAGTTACACAAAGAATTAAAAAATTTAACAAAAAAAACATGATGGTTTGCACACATTAAGTTTACAGATCAGTAACTAAAGTTCAGATAATAGAAACAACAGACATGTATATGTTATATATAAACTCCCTGTACCTAAAAGCTTTAACCAACCCAATCACAGCATCTTATACATGAAAAAACTATGTTTTCATTTTTCAGAAAACTAGCATTGTAAGTCCATAGACTTACCACTGTCCCACCACAGGATGAGAACTAGTTCTAAACAAAGAAACAGATAAATAGAAAGTCATATATATGTGTGTGTGTACTTGAAATTTACATACAGATTTTCTATACACCTTCTAAGGAATGTTGCTCTCTCCCTAACCAAGAATTTAAAAATAAAAACAATCACACACCTTAAGTTTGTCTTCTGCCTTTATGTTTGATGCTGGAGACTCATCTAATTTCTTCCTTAAATATTCCAGTTCCTGGAAGATTAAAACATGTTGATATCAGATGTTTAAGCTAAATTTTATAATACAACAATAAAGATTCTGTCAAAACTGTATGAAAAACTTGATTTAGGCAATCAACTATCAAACATCATGTAAAAGATTTGTTTGTTTATAATTAAGCACAAAGCTACACAATAAGCCATCTGTGCTCTGCCCACCATGGGTATCTAAACCTGGTTTCAAGCATTGTAAGTCCGTAGACATACCGCTGTGCCACTGGGGGGATTCATGTAAAAGAACTGAAATTTTCATAGTATATTTACAGTTTTTGTGCAGATTGTCTAAAACTCATAACTCAAGCAACAAACTACATTATGTGCAGAGAATATTAAGCTTAAACTTGGCAATCCATTAAATCAGAGAAACACATGATGGCACAACAAGCTTTCACATGTCAATCATGCAAATTTAACTTCCGTAAACCAGTAACTGATATTTTTTTGAGCAACACTAAAATTTTGAACTTACCAAGAGGATCTTATAAAAATGTTCAGAGACTTAACTTGACACAGGATACAGAAAAAATAATAATTAAAGTGTATTAATAACAGTCTAGTATAATTACATGTAACACACGAACTAACAGAAAGTGCAAAGCAAAGTGTGAAAGTAAAAACAGATTTTACAGTATATCCATAAGCTTCTGTCATGGTTAGTAAGCAAAATGAGCATAAATAAGTATAATGCAAAAATCAAAATCTAAGAATGTATCAGGAAATTTCTAATAAGATTTTTTAGATAAATTTAATTTTAGGAATCCAAGAGTTGAAACATACTTCAGTGTGCCAATGTCAAGCAAACATCAATTAAATAACCCATTAGCCAATTTTGGTGGTGTAGACCAATAAATATATTTTAGATTGCATCATTCTTAGGCAAACATAAGTTATAAAATCTATTAGCTGACTTCAATGATGCAGATAAACACAGGTATTTGAAAGAAAAGCATTGCCACAAAAACACATAGGAACCCCACTATCTCACTTCAGCAATATACAACAAAATTAGCAAGGATATCACCAAGCTTCTATGATGTTTTTTACACAGATTTGATATTAGCATACCAGTAATTGTTATTCCAAGTAAAGAACAAAATATATAATAAGAAATCTCTAAGCTTCTGTCATGTAAGCTTATTTCTGAAAAATAATCCATTCAAATGATCAACATAAAACATTAAGATCCAGTGAAGGTGTTTATATTTTACCTAGAAAAGAGTAATAACTAACCAACTCTAGAGTTAGTGATACCATTGAACTAATAAGAAAATGTATTTGTAACCTCTACTGGATAATGAACAATTGAGGAATCTGGAAAAAAAAAAAGATTAAACAAGTAAATCTTGAATCAGCTAATTCTCTTAAGCATTTGTTGATTTGAGATTTAGCACTAGTGGAAAACATCCTGTAATAGTTATTTGCTGTGAGATTATATTTCCAAAGTTAATTAACTACATGTAATCTTAAAAATGTTATTATGAGTAAGTGTTAGAAATAATGGATGTTTTGTAACTGATGAACAAGTACATTGTGATGCTTAAAGAATCTTTACATGTTTTCATGGAGGGAGGTCTTAATTGTTGCTGTTTTATAACACTGTTGTACCATACTTAACCTATTCTTCAAGGAATGATCTATTCTAGGTTTTAATATGTGTTTGGAGCAATTTCTCCACTTTGTTTCAAAAGCTTGACTACCTCATGAAAACTGGAAGCTTGTGTTCTAACCTTTCAAATGAACTCTTCCAGATAGATTGAATAATAGTTTAAGATCCTAGTTCTGGGTAAGTCAGTAAAAAATTTTAATACTGATCATTTGAAATCAGGAATGGGTCGTTCATGCTAGGAGCGAAAGGTGCTATCTTATTAGAACATGTCAGCTTGTTAAGTAGTTATTTGTCATGGTTTCCAGATGGTATTCATTAAGATCTGTCAATTTGGATACAAAATACTAGACATGCCCAATTTACAGAGCAAACAATATCATAACACCCCAACTAAAGTTCTTCACAGTTATCACACAGAACACTCATCATATTTGTTTATCAGCCTCATTCCATACCCATATTTCATCATCAAATCAAAAATAGTGAAGATTTTAGTGCTGATATGCTTTATGCCAATCAATATAGTGCAAATTATTTTGGTATGACATACAGTTTTTGTATTCCAGCCTTTCCAAAGTACTCATAATTATGCAGAGTTTACAGATAATGACTTTTCACTTATGACTAAAATGAATATAGCGGATTGAGTATGTTATATTAAAATGATTTTGGAACCTGTCCAAATTATTACAGTCCGTGTTGCCACATCTGCTCATGCTCTATCTGATAACCATACATCTTAAATATAGTTTTGTAGCATAGCTTCCATTGCAAAAGACTCAGTCATAAGGTTATCATGTCTAAAGCACACCACTCTTCCTTGCTTGGTTTCCATCATCTATCTAGTGTATGATGATAATGGTTTTCCAGCACCTGTTTTAACAGTCCAGTTGCACAGAAATTCACAGGCACTGCATCTGGCAATGTGTCTGGTATGTCTTCATATGAAATAGCATGAATGCCTGTTTCATTCTCTAGCTGCTTGAGGTATGTGATGGTTGAATGGGAGTTATGACTGAAAATTTTACCATGGTAAACCCATACCTAGTTGATTTGTTTGCTTACAAAGCTGGTATTTCTGTGTGGTAAAAAGGTCAAGAACATTGGCCTGACAATAATCAGACTTCATCTTGAACTTTGTATCCATTCTCCTGATCCTTAATTTGTCCTTGGCATAGTATTCAGAGGTGATAATGAATCCATTTGAAAACATTTCACAACAAGCCATATAGCAATTTTGAAACTTTCTTTCACTCATTGACCAGTAGCAAATTGCACAAGATTTGTTATGATTTCCAAGGTACACATACATTATGTCAAGTGTCACTACATACTGCTATTTCTCCTGTTTAGGTACTGTTCATACATTTTTCTATGGTTGGTTTTCCTTTCCTGAATATGTAAATGTATGAATATTTTGTGTTGGAAATAGCTATTACATACCCTTCCCAAATGTAACCAATTTTTGATGATATCATACTACTTACAAAATTCATATGATAAAATGTAGTTTTGATACACGCCATTCTACTCTGATTTTATACTGGTTACAGTTGTCATGTGACTTGCTGACTTGCATATTCAAAATTGTTTTAATATAACATGTTCAACTATCAGTACAGTAGTCACTATGCAGTTGATGAAGTAAATTTTTGTGATAACTTTTGGCTAATTTGAATGTTTGTTCAATTTTTTATAGATGTTGATCTATTAAGTTCCTGATACTGTTGAATGGTATCTTCAACTTAGATCTTGCTTGATCAAAAATTGACTTTTTCAAGTATTAATTTTTGACACTTACAGAACCCTATAATTTATCCTTTCTGAAATTCAAATAATTCATGAAATGTGTACATCATGCTCAAATTTTGACAAACTAATTTACTTAATTAATGTATTTTCATTTATATTCATTGGACTAATTTTCAAAGAACGATTGATAGGACATGTATCATGTTCAAGAAGCTCTCAATACTTCTGGCAGGTCACTATTTTTTTAAGTATCATTGTAATGATGAAATTACAAAGCTGATTAATTGTTCTGTTGAAAGTGATGTTATAATTATGTATTTTATAAATGAATGTTTGCTTTCAAATGATGTTTTAATGAAATGTCAGAATTATTAAATTTATTAACTGGGTTGCACATAAAGTAATAACTAACATCATGAATAAACTGTATCGAGAATAAGGCAGTAATGTAAGAAAAATACATTTCATATCTTCAATACTGCTTTACTTTGCAGGCAAGAAATAACAAACTAGTTTTAGTTGCAGTCAGACTAGTAGTAATAAAAATACTAAAACAGATGTGCCTGAATCAAAATTTGCATTGTGAAAAATAATGAACAATTTGCACCTTACAAACCAAGGTTATAACACTTGAAATGATCAATCAGCTATATCTCCAATAAAACCATAATATAAAAAATAATTAAGCAGTTATGCCTTTAAAGGGGTTGCACTGTTAGAAATAATGAAATGGTTACTAAAAAATTATCACTTAGGGAATAAAGCTGTAATTTAAGAAATGATGAAACAGTTAGGTGTTCAATAAAGCTGGAATGTAAAATACTATGAAATAGTTTTGTATTTAATAAAGTTGTAGTGTAAGAAATAATGACTACAAGTGTTTGTTTAATGCAAAAAATAATGAAACAGCTGCATATTCAATTAAACAAATATGCCTTCAATAATACTCTAAAGTAATACAAAAAGAACTAATTCTATTTTTAAAAGGACATAATGCATTAATAAAAAACTGGCTACCTCCAAGAAACTGGAATATAAAAAAATATTAAATATCCATATTTGCATTAACAGTATTGTAAGAAATACTAAACTACCTGTATCTTCTCCAAAGTTGTAATGTAAGCAATAATGAAACTTCTCTGTCTTCAATAATGCTGTGTAAAGTAATAAATAATCAACTAACTGCATATTTAATAGGAAACAGTAAAACATGAGTGTCTTCAATAAAGGTGTAATATAATAAAAAAAGAAAACAGGTATGAATATGGTTTAGTGTAGAAAACAGTAAAACATCTGTGTCTGTAATACAGTTGTAATACAATGGAATAATGAAATGAGTGTGTCTTGAATAAGAACAGAAGATAAGAATTAACAACCTAAAATTGTCTTTAATAGTGTTGTAGGCTATATTTTTAATCCAGGATTTTTTAGAAATTTGTGTTGTTGTTTGGCTGAAGAGAGGTATGACACAATAGCATGATGAGCATAGCTTAATGACTTGATCATTTACCAAAGTAGTTAAAAAAAGGGGCAGAAACTTAAAAAATAAAAAAGAGACAGGAAGTTAACAGAGGAATTACAAGATTGATATAGATTTACAGAAAAATTACAAATGTAAAAAAAGCAATTGGAACAAAGACAAAATCAAAGAAATCATAAAAAAATGTACAGATTGAAATTAAGAAAGCCATAAAAGATGTAAAGAAGGATTATAACAAGAATATCTAATAAGTATGAAAGGATATTAATGAAGTACAGAAGAACTATAACAAGTTCAAATAAACCATAGAAATTGTAAATATTGAAGTTAAAAAAGCCATACAAGATGTATGAAAGGATTGTAAAAACAAAATGTAACAAGTATGAAAATATATCAATGAAGCATGAAAGAATTATGGCAACAAGGTTGAAGAAATTATGGGAAATGTAAAAAAAGGCATCAATGTCAAGGTAAAACATCTAGTAACTGAACTGGATAATGCAAGGATCAAAGTAGCCACACCTCTCTCTGCATCCACTCAAAATTTCCAACCTCAAACTTAATTAGCTATCCCATATGGGATAGGAGAACCCATTTGGTCTACACCTATTATTATTACTGTTATATCATCTGTAAATGCAGAACTTTAATGTACTAATCCACCTCTACTACTACTTCATCAATTTATTGAATCCAGAAAGGTATTTCAGCAACATTGCCCTATCAAGAAACCAACAGATTATGATGGAAAGGTTTCATGTGAGGCATATCAGGCACAGTTTGAAATAAGTTCCAAAGTGAATGAATGGAACAATGAAAGGCAAGCTCTTCTTCTTACTGATTATTGAAATGGATCAACATTAAGCAACATTCCAACAAAGAGAGAGAGCCAATATATAACAATTACTAGCCATTAGTGGTTGTTTAATTAAACAGATTTGGGGCACCACATCAGAAGAAAGTTTCTAAAGTAAAGTTTGGAAGCAGAATAAGGAGAAAACACAAGACCTTAGCTGAACTTGCTAAAGATATGGGAAGACTTTCCTTGTCATCTTATCCAGATGATCCATATGAAATGGTAGATTTGTTCGTATGCCACCAATTTATACATGCCATGGTGGATGAAGATTAAAATAGCATTAATGAAAGCAACATAGATGTACATCTTTAAAAGAGAAGTTGTTCAGTTAGCAATGGAACCTGAATCAATTAAAGTTACAGATAAACAGATTAAAACACCATTAAGAAATTATAGGGTCATCAGATCAAAGAATGTAGTCAAGAAAAATCCAAATGATTAATTAGACAATTGTTTACTGAGAAAGAAAGAAAAAAGGAAACCATAAGGTTAAAAATAGGTGTTTCAACTGTAGTATGTAGGCATATTACATGTTTTCTACCCTTTATTTAATACAAAATCTGGTGAATTTCTTGTTATTTTACAGCTCCTACCTTATTATTCTAAGTGAATTCCACACAACTGCAACCTGAAAAGGATATATTGCCAACAACTGCATGCAAAATTCTTTAAGTAATAAATAAAATATACTGCTCCAAAAGTATGACAGAGAAAGGAAACTTCTCTAAGTGTGGAAAACTTGGACATTACAACCAAGACTGAGATGAATATGAATCAGCAGATGATAATAAATCAAGACAATACCTGGATGATATATTCCAGATCCCAAACATACCAGAAGAACAACAAAAAGCTAACTAGACATTGGAAAAGAGGAATAAGAGCTGGACTTAAGGATAAAGTTCAGCTTAAGATACATCATTTTGCTCAAACTAAGGTCATGAGTACATTATTTAAAGAAATCAGCCCAGGAGTCAATGGATTCACAGATGGGTAGCCTTCCAATATGTTGAACTACAAAGATTCTACAGCTATAACTATTTGACCTGATAATTATTATAAGTTTTATATTTATGAATATTAATATTATTAATTGCTAAGAATCATTATATTGCTAATTATGATAATTTAAGATTATTGTGTCATCATTTTCTCTGTGTAATGGGACTGTTCAAGGGATTTCACAACTAGGGATCAAGGCAGTGTTATAGGTTATGTATTGTTTGCATTGTTGTTTGGCTGGAAAGAGGTTTGATATAAGTATGGCTTAAAATTTGGAACCTTTCCCAAAATTTATGAATAAATTTTGAGCTAGATTTAAAGTAAGAGTCAGACTAGAGTGAATGAGTTCATTCTTGTGTATTATTGAGATGTTGAGTTAGTGAGGTTGTTGGTTAGTTAGTTCAATGCTGCAAATATTGGTTTTAGTGTTTTAATGAAGAAATACTGATACAAAAGAATCAGCAAGTAAGTGGAATTTTTCTTTGTATTGTAATTTTGATTATTTGTTAAGTTAGGGCTATTGGTGAAGGTTGGTTACCTAAAGCAGTGGAACTTCTAACTGGAGAAATAAAATGCTTTTGTTTTCTTTAAGTAGACTGGATTTCACATTCTTCTTCTTACTAAATATTACAAGAGTAATTACTTAATAATAGAAAAAAATTACAACAAGGTTTAATGTAAAAAACAAGAAACAGTTGTGTTCTGCAACCAAAACAAATGTTTAAAATGTAGCAAGAAATACAGCATAGGCCAAGGTTTTCTAATGTTACATGATTATTTATTAAAACATAGTAAAATACTCTCTTTAGAAAATCTGGTATCATAGCTTATTATTATATTATAATCTGTTTCACAAATATTTATCCATGATAATATCAATTCTGTATCTAAAGTAATCTCACTTTTATAATACAATGTGAATTTTAGTGTTCACAATACACAGACATAAAATCCCATTGACTCTAAACAATAAACATTTATTTCTTTATATAACTCTAAAAAATAGCTTTGTTTTATTACAAACACTTGATTTACAACATGTTCCACCACAGATATCTCTACCTTATCTTTTTTTTTCACCTCTGTTGCTAATGTGTCCCCTTTAGCTCGAAGACTGAAAACCTCCTGAGTTAACTCAGCTAAAGCTTGTGTGTTTCCACCTGCAGCTTCTAAGTGAAGTATCTATATCAGATGCAAAATAAATTTTATTATCAATATATGTAGAACTATGAATGAGGTTTATTCAGGAACTAAAAAAAATAATAAAGATTTCAAATCATATTATATTTTCTTAGATAAAATGAAGCCTGAAAAATGTTATAAATCAAGTGATAGTGTACAAAACATATTATGAATAGTAATCTCTATAACACATTTTATTTGGAAATTAAATGTTTCTGTCTGAATTTCTGAGAACATTTTATTTTCTTGTTTCTACATTTGACCATTGTATAAGATGGAAGTTGAGGATGTACATATATATGCACTAGATTTTTCAAACATAATAATAACATGCTGGTTTATATCCTAATAATCAACTTCAGCCAATTGATAGGCACATGTCATATACTCAGTGATGTATCTAGTGTGGTATACGAGCATACCATGTATTTTCTACCTTCTTGTAGTAATAAAAAAATTTAAAAAAATTATTTCTGCAGGTACATGCAGTTTGCATATAACAGGTTGATCAAGAAGATCATTAAGTTCTTGTTACTCTAGCTATCTATTGTTTTGTCTCATTCACCTAAAGTAGTACCTTTTGTCTTTCTATGGGACACATGGCTGTAAAGTCACCTGTAATATGCAAAGTTAGACAGTTCACTTTCACTCTGGCAGTCAGGTGATCTCTTGAGGTAATACCTCTCTTATCTGTTATTGGGAATGACCAGTCATGTGTATAGCACTAGTCACTCTGGATCAGTCTGACACTGCCGAGTTAACTAAGTTTTGCATACAACCTCATTGGAGTAAGCTGTAGATCAGTGGTCGGCAACCTATGACCCACGGGTCACTTAGTGACCCGCGGCAATAATTTGGCTGACCAGCCAAAAGTTGGCTTCACCATTAGAACTATTAATTTTTTTGTATGTAAATAAACATATACATTTAAAATACGTGTACCGGTATTAATAATTATATGATTATCACTGACCCAACACAATGCAAAATTATTGACCCGCGATCAAAAAAGGTTGCCGACCACTGCTGTAGATGATGTCAAACCTAATTCTCCAGTGAAAGCAACTGTGCAATGTAGCAAGTTTAATGTGTTTGTTTGATTAAAGATTGTTTACTGTGAGTATACATTTCTGTTAAGTCTTTTTTTTTCTCTCACAAACTCAGTTAGTCAGAGAATATAGTATAATTTTGCAGTAAATATCTTGATTTAGCAGACCTACCTTGTCTTTCTTAGAGAATATCAGAAGTACCAGAAAATACCACATTCTATTAAGCTATTTTTTGTGTTTCATGGTGTAGTTCAAAGTGAAACCATATACCTTAATTCTGGCAAGTATACTGCAACATTTCTGGTGTTGTCTACAGCATTCTTAATGAAAATGGTCTATTTAAGCATTTATATAGCAATAAGCCTAACTGCATAAAATTAATTTCTAGTAGGTTAAACCTGTTAAGTTGAAGGGCTATGAAATAGGACTCAGTTGTCCATACAATCAGTTACTGAATGCCCCATTCAATAAGCCATGATCTTTCAGGATGGCCTAATGTGGAGAAATATACAACATAAAATCAGTGTACCATAGCTGCCACCTGTTGTTACAAAACATAAAATATCACCCTATTTGCAGGTATTAGTTAATTAACACCATGTAATATTATGACACTTTCAAATCGAGAACAGAATGTATGGATAACCTAGGAACAAGTACAGACAAAATATTATAACCTAACAAAAAAAGAAAGAATTTGAAAAGTTGATTTCTGTGACTTACACAGCAAGTAAACTAAACAACATGATGCTAAAATTTTTGAACAACAAATTAGCATGAATTTAAGATTAAGGAACATAATCTTTACAGCAAAAGGCTGATGATAATGGATGCAAAAAATAATCAACTAACCAAAATTAGTATTTTTGATTATTACTATTTCTATTTATTCCTACTACCAAATTAATCAAAAGACTGCCATTATAATTTCTCATAATTAGTTTTCATTAATTTTAGGTTGTTCAGGATGCTAGAAATACTTCTTATACCAACTACTTCAACAAGGGAAATAAGCAAACAAGGTGCCTAAATACCAAAAAAGTGATTAAAGTGAGATCCTGCATGGAAATACTTTTTGTGTCAATTTAATTTCTTCATAGGTAAGCCTACATATAAATACTAAAAACAAAGAGACTAACATAACATGCTGAAAATACTTCTTGTGCCAATTTCTTTGGAGATAAACAAACAAGGTATTGTTTCAATAGCAAACACAGAGATTAGAGTGAGATGCTGGAAATACTTATTTTGCAAATTTCTTTAACAATTGTACATTATAAGCAAACAATGTGTATGCTTAAATACCAAAAACAAAACAGCTCTATCTATAGTTTTAGGGGTGGTTTTGAAACAAATATGAAAAAAATTACAATATTTATAACTAAATTTCCCTTGGATTGAATCTTAAAATTTTCAGTTCCAAATCTAGTTGGTTACAATACAAGTTTCCAAATGTATATTCTAATAATTATGCCATACAATTCATCCCATTTCTGACTTTTATTTTTGTAAAAAACAAAAAAACATTAAGACTAAATTTGAAACTCTCTGCTAAAAATTTAAGTTAGTATTTCTACAAACATGATCCTGCTGTTCATCTTACAGGCCACTAGCAACAGGTACTGGATAGAACAATTCATGCTGTGACCCATTTATGTATGTATATATATATATATATATATATATATGCACATTCGTAGTAGCCAAGATCACAAGATATACAAGTGAGTAATATATTTAATTATTGATTTATTTACTTCATGGTAGGAAATGATGAAATCAGATATTTTCATAAAATCTTAATTTTTTTTAAAAGAATGAAACATAGAAAAATGTATGTTTTTCCTTCACGGAAGTGAGTGCTGATGCACATTTTGTAAATTAACATATATTAACAGTATTACTGCTTTATATGCATTTTCTTAAAGCCATATCATATGCTGATATAAAACTTCTTACCCGAGATTTCATTTTAGCATTTTCGTCTTTCAGTGTCTGCAACTGTTTTTTCCATTCTTCTACATTAGTTGTACTTTCCTGCAGTGCACCCGCCAAACGTACGTTATTGTTTTTGAGAGTCTGTAATTCAATCTCCCACTTCTTAGCATTAGCTGAGCTACATGCATACCATAAAATTAAAAACATTAGTTATTTGAATGTTTAATACTTCATAAATATTACAAAAATAACTAATAAGCCCGAGATACATGGAGAATGAACATTATGAATACAATTAACTACATTTTCACAGCTTTCTGATTATAACTGTCAGGTTTTTATGCATGTGTGGGCAGGATTCTTTACAGCAACTGTCTGTGACTTGTTGGCGATAAATTTCAATGATAAACGGAAAACGTACTTGTTTTAAAGTAACATATTTGAAACGAGTCAAATGTATATACAAATGTTTATTACACAGTTAATCACCACAGTTGTATCCAGAGCTTTGAAAAATAGTATATTTTTGTCAAGAATCCACACACGCTAGTCTGACTAGATGAATTATTCTTCTCTACTCTGTTATCACAATACAATCAGCGATAAATTGACTTACATTACCCTGAGGGTTACCAAAGTTGCATCCAGAACTTTGAATAATAGTATCTTTTACGTCAAAAGTACACACAGGCTGTTTCAGTTACTTTAGAACCCATTTGATAAGATAAATTTTTCTTCTCTACTCTGTTATTATAATACAATCTGCAATTATCACACTTTAAAAATTGACACTATACACTCTTCATGACTAAACTTACAAACACAGTCGAGATCTATTTGACTATATCTCTCATTAACTTTATGTTACTTTTACTTAACTTACTTACACTATATATATATATATATATATTGTTACTACAGCGGAGGTCACGTGACACTGGTAACACGTGATAAGTGTCTAGAAGGTTCATGAAGAGGCGAGTGCATTCTAGACGCCCTCTATTCATGACCATAAGTGCGGCAAATAAAGCGAGATAATTAATTGGATAGCAGACAGAGAGATAGGGAGACAGATAATCGAGTAAAGTTGTAAGAAAGTGCGTAAATCGTTGTGAATTATACCGTGTGCCGTCCATCCATTCATCTCTGCCAGGAGCTCAAATTGTGCTCTATATGCTTCCCACGGTGCCTTACCATCGAATTCCTGTGGCTTTCTTCGTACTAGATCACCCCTATTGCTGACATTCACATCTGGGATGTGACTTTTAATAGTACTGAAGATGTCTGCATTAGGGTTTAGCTGCGGGGTCTGGAAGGAGCTTCTCGTTGCCTGAGGCTGATTAGGTAGATGGCTGATATACCCTCCTTGTGTAAAAGACAGTAAATCATCCTTTAATGTATTTAATTCACTTTGAAATTTGCTAATGTTTTCCATTTGTACTTCTTGCCACTGTTGTTGACGTTCCTGTAACTGTTGGAGACTTTTTTCCTGTTTCCTTTCTTGTTCTAGTTGTCACTGCTGTAATCTCTTATCTTGTTTATTTTACTGTTCGAGCTGCCACTGTTGCAGGTTTTCTTGCGACTGCTGTTGTCTCTCTTCTTGTTTCTTTTCTTTTTCCTCCAACAACTGCTGTAATCTCTCTTCTTGGTTATTTTCTCGTTCTTCTTGTTTCTTTTCTTTTTCCTCCAACAACTGCTGTAATCTCTCTCTTCTTGTTTCTTTTCTCATTCTTCTTGTTTCTGTTCTTGTTTATTTTCTCGTTCTTCTTGTTTCTTGTTCTTGTTTATTTTCTCGTTCTTCTTGTTTCTGTTCTTGTTTATTTTCTCGTTCTTCTTGTTTCTTTTGCTGTTCTTGTATTCCTGCCATAAAATCTGCTAAGCTGTAGTTTAATTTGCCACTTCTCTTTTCCATCCCACTTCTGACACCAATTTGTTATGTCTATGTTCATTTGTTAATTTCCCGTAAAAATTCTTTCGGAAGAACTTCAGCAATATAAGTCCTTTCTTGAATAAATCTAGTTTGTTCTTTTTCAATACAACTTTGCAATACACATAATTTCCACAGTTACTTTAACTTCAAAGGAGCAGAAAGTCAAGTATATCTGGCGACGAGCTTGAAGGAACAACCACTGGAAATATTAGACAGTTGTCAGCAGACAACAGACACAACTATAGAACACTGGTAGCTGCTCTAGAACTCAGGTATGGAACCCAAAATCAGTCTTAAGACTACAGGGCTAGGTTTAGGACGAGAGTCTGTGCTAAAGGGGAGAGCCTGCAAGAGCTGGCACAGGATTTGGAAAGCATGGCACACAAGGCCTACCCAACTGCACCACCCGATCTCCTCAAGTTGTTGCTGAGGGATCAGTTTGTAGATTCCTTAGACAGTCCCGTTCAAGTGAAGCAAGCACACCCCTGTACTATGCAGCATGCAATGGCCAGAGCTCTTGAATTCGAATCCTATGTTAAGTCCAGCACAGAGGTACCAAGCTTGGTACAGTCATCAGGATTCAAGACCAGAAAATGTCAGCTTTCAGAGAGGTTTGAGGGACTTTGCTGGCACTGTAACAAACCTGGGCACAAGAAAGCTCAATGCTGGAAACTTCAACACAGGGAAGATGCCACACCAGGAAAGGCTGCTACCCAGAAAGGTTGTTGGAACTGTGAAGAGCAAGGACATATGAGGAGCCAGTGCAAGAAGAATACTACCAATAAGTCAGCTTCGGGGAAACCTGTAGTAGTTCGTGCTGAGGGATGCCTACCAACCCCCATCGTGAAAGTCCCAACAGCTAGGTGTAAAATGCCAAGCACACATAGTGTCTACGTGACAGGAAAGTTGGATGGCCAAAAGTGCAACTTTGTCATAGATTTTGCATCTCAGCAAACCCTTGTGAGCATCAAGGTGCTGGATCACAAAGGAGTACCAGAAGCCCTACAGAAGCTTTGTGGTGTGACAGGACATTATGCAATGTTGTGGGGACCAGTGTGGGTAACTATTGAGCTAATGGACATGAAGGACAGACACAAAGTATACTTGGCTGACATTGAAGACCAATGCATATTAGGGTTGGACTACTTACAACCGAGGAAGTGTGTGATTAATTTTGATAAAATGACGTTTGGGAACAACAAAGGCCAAATTCCTGTAAGTGTTAAAAGAGAGGTTGGACTAACCAGGTGCCATC